>NW_027664098.1:0-250956 GCF_964034855.1 Anser brachyrhynchus
GATCCTGAAAGAACCCCGGTGTCCGTGCGGTCTTTACGCCACAAATCGCCCCCCAACAGGGACATGAAAACGAACAGAGACGAGAAGAATACAAACAGGGACATGAAGAAGAGGAAAAGGGACAGGCAAACAGCACAGGGACAAAAACAAAAAAGGAATGAATAGGGACAGGCAAACGGAACAGGGACAAAAACAGAAAAGGAATGATCAGGTACAGGCTAACAGAACAGGGATGACCAAAAAGAGCATATGGGAGGGTCACGATGGTTTACGCAGGACCCCCAAACAAGGACTCCAGGAGTTGGAGGGGCAGCCAGAGCCCCCCGGCTGGGCAGCACTCAGTGCCTGCCTCTCCCAGGGTTGTGGTTACAAAGTTTGTTAAAGATGGAATTAGTATGCCTGGCAGTTTTTCTCTGTTTTTTAGTTTGTGTTGATCCTGCCTTCTTAATTTGTGTTAATCGCGCTTTCTTATGTTAATAAACAAGGGGAAGATATGGGAGTGTGGCCATGGGGGTCGACAAGCCCCATGGTTGGTGATAACATCGGACTCTTAAAGATGAAACCATCAGGAAAGTAAAGCCTTGAGAGGGAACAAAGAAGGGTGATTCAGGAGACACCTTAAGCAGGGACATGAAGAACAGGAACAGGGACAGGCTAACAGAACAGGGACAAAAGAAAAAAGGAATGAATAGGGACATGCTATCAGAACAGCGACAAACAAAAAACAGCGTATGGGAGGGTCTCGCTGGCATAGGCAGGACCCACAAACAAGGACTCCAGGAGTTGGAGGGGCAGCCAGAGCCCCCCAGCTGGGCAGCACTCAGTGCCTGCCACTCCCCGCGATGGGGTTGCAAAGTTTGTTAAAGATGGAATTAGTATGCCTGGCAGTTTTTCTCTGTATTTTAGTTTGTGTTAATAGTGCTTTCTTAATTTGTGTTACTCTTGCTTTCTTAATTTCTGTTAATCGCGCCTTCTTAATTTGTGTTAAACCTGCTTTCTTAATTTGTGTTAATCGAGCTCTTTTATGTTAATAAAGAAGGGGGAGATGTGGGAGCATGGCCATGGGGGTCGACAAGTCCCATGGTTGGTGATAACATCCAACTCTTAAATATGAGACCATCAGGAAAGTAAAGCCTTGAGAGGGAATAAAGAAGGGTGATTCAGGAGACACCTTAAGCAGGGACATGAAGAACAGGAACAGGGATAGTCTAACAGAACAGGGACGAAAACAAAAAGGTAATGAATAGCGACAGGCTATCAGAACAGGGACAAACAAAAAACAGCCTATGGGAGGGTCTCGCTGGCATAGGCAGGACCCACAAACAAGGACTCCAGGAGTTGGAGGGGCAGCCAGAGCCCCCCGGCTGGGCAGCAGTCAGTGCCTGCCTCTCCCAGGGATGGTTTTACAAAGATTGTTAAAGATAGACTTAGTATGCCTGGCAGTTTTTCTCTGTGTTTTAGTTTGTGTTGATCCTGCCTTCTTAATTTGTGTTAATCGAGCTCTTTTATGTTAATAAAGAAGGAGGACATGTGGGAGTGTGGCCATGGGGGTCGACAAGCCCCATGGTTGGTGATCACATCCGACTCTTAAAGATGAGACCATCAGGAAAGTAAAGCCTTGAGAGGGAACAAAGAAGGGTGATTCAGGAGACACCTTAAGCAGGGACATGAGGAACAGGAACAGGGATAGTCTAACAGAACAGGGACAAAAACAAAAAGGGAATGAATAGGGACAGGTTATCAGAACAGGGACAAACAAAAAACAGCATATGGGAGGGTCACGCTGGTATAGGCAGGACCCACAAACAAGGACTCCAGGAGTTGCAGAGGCAGCCAGAGCCCCCCGGCTGGGCAGCATTCAGTGCCTGCCTCGCCCAGGGATGGTTTTACAAAGATTGTTAAAGATAGAATTAGTATGCCTGGCAGTTTTTCTCTGTGTTTTAGTTTGTGTTGATCCTGCCTTCTTAATTTGTGTTAATCGCGCTTTCTTATGTTAATAAAGAAGGGGAAGATGTGGGAGTGTGGCCATGGGGGTCGACAAGCCCCATGGTTGGTAATAACATCCGACTCTTAAGGATGAGACCATCAGGAATTTAAAGAGTTGAGAGGGAACAAAGAAGGGTGATTCAGGTGACACCTTGTTGTCTGGGGTGGCTTGTTCTCCAGCCATTAAAGCATGGAAGTTGCTGGGTGTTTGCTGTTACCGGGCAAAGTTGTTGACCAATGACTAGTTAGCGCAAAGGTACTGCTGTGAGGCGGAAATTATAGGAAGGGAGCCTTTCCTGAATAAGGGATAGAATGAAGTTGTGCCCTCACTCTGAGAGATGAAGTTATGCCCTCAGTAAGAGAGAGTTCAAGTTATGTCATCAATAAAGAGGTAGCAGTTACAGATCCTGAAAGAACCCCGTTGTCCGTGCGGTCTTTACGCCACAAATCGCCCCCCAACAGGGACATGAAAACGAACAGGGACGAGAAGAAAACAAACAGGGACATGAAGAACAGGAACAGGGACAGGCTAACAGAACAGGGACAAAAACAAAAAAGGAATGAATAGGTACAGGCTAACAGAACAGGGACGAACAAAAAGAGCGTATGGGAGGGTCTCGCTGGCTTACGCAGGACCCCCAAACAAGGACTCCAGGAGTTGGAGGGGCAGCCAGAGCCCCCCGACTGGGCAGCACTCAGTGCCTGCCTCTCCCAGGGTTGGTTTTACAAAGTTTGTTAAAGATGGAATTAGTATGCCTGGCAGTTTTTATCTGTGTTTTAGTTTGTGCTGATCCTGCCTTCTTAATTTGTGTTAATCGCGCTTTCTTAAGTTAATAAAGAAGGGGAAGATGTGGGAGTGTGGCCATGGGGGTCGACAAGCCCCATGGTTGGTGATCACATCCGACTCTTAAAGATGAGTCCATCAGGAAAGTAAAGCCTTGAGAGGGAACAAAGAAGGGTGATTCAGGAGACAACTTAAGCAGGGACATGAAGAACAGGAACAGGGATAGTCTAACAGAACAGGGACAAAAACAAAAAAGGAATGAATAGGGACAGGCTATCAGAACAGGGACAAACAAAAAACAGCGTATGGGAGGGTCTCGCTGGCATAGGCAGGACCCCCAAACAAGGACTCCAGGAGTTGGAGGGGCAGCCAGAGCCCCCCGGCTGGGCAGCACTCAGTGCCTGCCTCTCCCAGGGTTGTGGTTACAAAGTTTGTTAAAGATGGAATTAGTATGCCTGGCAGTTTTTCTCTGTATTTTAATTTGTGTTAATAGTGCTTTCTTAATTTGTGTTTCTCTAGCTTTCTTAATTTCTGTTAATCGCGCCTTCTTAATTTGGGTTAAACCTGCTTTCTTAATTTGTGTTAATCGAGCTCTTTTATGTAAATAAAGAAGGGGGAGATGTGGGAGCCTGGCCATGGGGGTCGACAAGTCCCATGGTTGGTGATAACATCCGACTCTTAAAGATGAGGCCATCAGGAAAGGAAAGCCTTGAGAGGGAACAAAGAAGGGTGATTCAGGAGACACCTTAAACAGGGACATGAAGAACAGGAACAGGGACAGGCTAACAGAGCAGGGAGAAACAAAAAACAGCATATGGGAGGGTCCCACTGGCATATGCTGGACCCACAAACAAGGACTCCAGGAGTTGGAGGGGCAGCCAGAGCCCCCCAGCTGGGAAGCACTCAGTGCCTGCCTCTCCCAGGGATGGGGTTACAAAGTTTGTTAAAGATGGAATTAGTATGCCTGGCACTTTTCCTCTGTATTTTAATTTGTGTTGAGTGCTTTCTTAATTTGTGTTTCTCTTGCTTTCTTAATTTCTGTTAATCGCGCCTTCTTAATTTGTGTTAAACCTGCTTTCTTAATTTGTGTTAATCGAGCTCTTTTATGTTAATAAAGAAGGGGGAGATGTGGGAGCATGGCCATGGGGGTCCACAAGCCCTATGGTTGGTGATAACATCCAACTCTTAAAGATGAGGCCATCAGGAAAGTAAAGAGTTGAGAGGGAACAAAGTAGGGTGATTCAGGAGACACCTTAAACAGGGACATGAAGAACAGGAACAGGGATAGTCTAACAGAACAGGGACGAAAATAAAAAAGTAATGAATAGGGACAGGCTATCAGAACAGGGACAAACAAAAAACAGCGTATGGGAGGGTCTCGCTGGCATAGACAGGACCCCCAAACAAGGACTCCAGGAGTTGGAGGGGCAGCCAGAGCCCCCCGGCTGGGCAGCACTCAGTGCCTGCCTCTCCCAGGGTTGTGGTTACAAAGTTTGTTAAAGATGGAATTAGTATGCCTGGCATTTTTTCTCTGTATTTTAATTTGTGTTAATAGTGCTTCCTTAATTTGTGTTTCTCTAGCTTTCTTAATTTCTGTTAATCGCGCCTTCTTAATTTGTGTTAAACCTGCTTTCTTAATTTGTGTTAATCGAGCTCTTTTATGTTAATAAAGAAGGGGGAGATGTGGGAGCCTGGCCATGGGGGTCGACAAGTCCCATGGTTGGTGATATCATCGGACTCTTAAAGATGAGGCCATCAGGAAAGTAAAGAGTTGAGAGGGAACAAAGAAGGGTGATTCAGGAGACACCTTAAACAGGGACATGAAGAACAGGAACAGGGACAGGCTAACAGAGCAGGGAGAAACAAAAAACAGCATATGGGAGGGTCCCACAGGCGTATGCTGGACCCACAAACAAGGACTCCAGGAGTTGGAGGGGCAGCCAGAGCCCCCCGGCTGGGCAGCACTCAGTGCCTGCCTCTCCCAGGGATGGTTTTACAAAGATTGTTAAAGATAGACTTAGTATGCCTGGCAGTTTTTCTCTGTTTTAGTTTGTGTTGATCCTGCCTTCTTAATTTGTGTTAATCGCGCTTTCTTATGTTAATAAAGAAGAAGGAGATGTGGGAGTGTGGCCATGGGAGTCGACAAGCCCCATGGTTGGTGATAACATAGGACTCTTAAGGATGAGACCATCAGGAATTTAAAGCCTTGAGAGGGAACAAAGAAGGGTGATTCAGGTGACACCTTCTTGTCTGGGGTGGCTAGTTCTCCAGCCATTAATGCATGGAAGTGGCTGGGTGTTTGCTGTTGCCGGGCAAAGTTGTTGACCAATGACTAGTTAGTGGAAAGGTACTGCTGTGAGGCGGAAATTATAGGAAGGGAGCCTTTCCTGAATAAGGGATAGAATGAAGTTGTGCCCTCACTCTGAGAGATGAAGTTATGCCCTCAGTAAGAGAGAGTTCAAGTTATGTCATCAATAATGAGGTAGCAGTTACAGATCCTGAAAGAACCCCGGTGTCCGTGCGGTCTTTACGCCACAAATCGCCCCCCAACAGGGACATGAAAACGAACAGGGACAAGAAGAAAAGAAAGAGGGACATGAAGAACAGGAACAGGGACAGGCTAACAGAACAGGGACAAAAACAAAAAAGGAATGAATAGGGACAGGCAAACGGAACAGGGAAAAAAAAAAAAAAGGAATGAATAGGTACAGGCTAACAGAACAGGGACGAACAAAAAGAGCTTATGGGAGGGTCACGCTGGCTTACGCAGGACCCACAAACAAGGACTCCAGGAGTTGGAGGGGCAGCCAGAGCCCCCCGGCTGGGCAGCACTCAGTGCCTGCCTCTCCCAGGGATGGGGTTGCAAAGTTTGTTAAAGATAGACTTAGTATGCCTGGCAGTTTTTCTCTGTGTTTTAGTTTGTGCTGATCCTGCCTTCTTAATTTGTGTTAATCGCGCTTTCTTAAGTTAATAAAGAAGGGGAAGATGTGGGAGTGTGGCCATGGGGGTCGACAAGCCCCATGGTTGGTGATCACATCCGACTCTTAAAGATGAGACCATCAGGAAAGTAAAGCCTTGCGAGGGAACAAAGAAGGGTGATTCAGGAGACACCTTAAACAGGGACATGAAGAACAGGAACAGGGATAGTCTAACAGAACAGGGACAAAAACAAAAAAGTAATGAATAGGGACAGGCTATCAGAACAGGGACAAACAAAAAACAGCGTATGGGAGGGTCTCGATGGCATAGGCAGGACCCACAACCAAGGACTCCAGGAGTTGGAGGGGCAGCCAGAGCCCCCCGGCTGGGAAGCACTCAGTGCCTGCCTCTCCCAGGGATGGGGTTGCAAAGTTTGTTAAAGATAGTCTTAGTATGCCTGGCAGTTTTTCTCTGTGTTTTAGTTTGTGTTGATCCTGCTTTCTTAATTTGTGTTAATTGTGCTTTCTTACGTTAATAATGAAGGGGAAGATGTGGGAGTGTGGCCATGGGGGTCGACAAGCCCCATGGTTGGTGATAACATCCGACTCTTAAGGATGAGACCATCAGGAAAGGAAAGCCTTGAGAGGGAACAAAGAAGGGTGATTCAGAAGACACCTTAACCAGGGACATGAAGAACAGGAACAGGGATAGTCTAACAGAACAGGGACAAAAACAAAAAAGGAATGAATAGGGACATGCTATCAGAACAGCGACAAACAAAAAACAGCGTATGGGAGGGTCTCGCTGGCATAGGCAGGACACACAAACAAGGACTCCAGGAGTTGGAGGGGCAGCCAGAGCCCCCCAGCTGGGCAGCACTCAGTGCCTGCCTCTCCCAGGGATGGGGTTACAAAGTTTGTTAAAGATGGAATTAGTATGCCTGGCCGTTTTTCTCTGTGTTTTAGTTTGTGTTAATAGTGCTTTCTTAATTTGTGTTACTCTTGCTTTCTTAATTTCTGTTAATCGCGCCTTCTTAATTTGTGTTAAACCTGCTTTCTTAATTTGTGTTAATCGAGCTCTTTTATGTTAATAAAGAAGGGGGAGATGTGGGAGCATGGCCATGGGGGTCGACAAGTCCCATAGTTGGTGATAACATCCGACTATTAAAGTAGAGACCATCAGGAAAGTAAAGAGTTGAGAGGGAACAAAGAAGGGTGATTCAGGAGACACCTTAAACAGGGACATGAAGAACAGGAACAGGGACAGGCTAACAGAGCAGGGAGAAACAAAAAAGAGCATATGGGAGGGTCCCACTGGCATAGGCAGGACCCACAAACAAGGACTCCAGGAGTTGGAGGGGCAGCCAGAGCCCCCTGGCTGGGCAGCACTCAGTGCCTGCCTCTCCCAGGGATGTTTTTACAAAGGTTGTTAAAAGATAGACTTAGTATGCCTGGCAGTTTTTCTCTGTGTTTTAGTTTGTGTTGATCCTGCCTTCTTAATTTGTGTTAATCGCGCCTTCTTAAGTTAATAAAGAAGGGGGAGATGTGGGAGTGTGGCCATGGGGGTCGAAATGCCCCATGGTTGGTGATAACATAGGACTCTTAAGGATGAGACCATCAGGAATTTAAAGAGTTGAGAGGGAACAAAGAAGGGTGATTCAGGTGACACCTTGTTGTCTGGGCTGGCTTGTTCTCCAGCCATTAATGCATGGAAGTGGCTGGGTGTTTGGTGTTGCCGGGCAACGTTGTTGACCAATGACTAGTTAGTGGAAAGGTACTGCTGTGAGGCGGAAATTATAGGAAGGGAGCCTTTCCTGAATAAGGGATAGAATGAAGTTGTGCCCTCACTCTGAGAGATGAACTTATGCCCTCAGTAAGAGAGAGTTCAAGTTATGTCATCAATAAAGAGGTAGCAGTTACAGATCCTGAAAGAACCCCGTTGTCCGTGCGGTCTTTACGCCACAAATCGCCCCCCAACAGGGACATGAAACGAACAGGGACGAGAAGAAAACAAACAGGGGAATGAAGAACAGGAACAGGGACAGGCTAACAGAACAGGGACAAAAACAAAAAAGGAATGAATAGGGACAGGCAAACGGAACAGGGACAAAAACAGAAAAGGAATGAATACGTACAGGCTAACAGAACAGGGACGAACAAAAAGAGCTTATGGGAGGGTCACGCTGGCTTACGCAGGACCCCCAAACAAGGACTCCAGGAGTTGGAGGGGCAGCCAGAGCCCCCCGACTGGGCAGCACTCAGTGCCTGCCTCTCCCAGGGACGGGGTTACAAAGTTTGTTAAAGATGGAATTAGTATGCCTGGCAGTTTTTCTCTGTATTTTAGTTTGTGTTAATAGTGCTTTCTTAATTTGTGTTACTCTTGCTTTCTTAATTTCTGTTAATCGCGCCTTCTTAATTTGTGTTAAACCTGCTTTCTTAATTTGTGTTAATCGAGCTCTTTTATGTTAATAAAGGAGGGGGAGATGTGGGAGCCTGGCCATGGGGTTAGACAAGCCCCATGGTTGGTGATAAGATCTGACTAATAAAGTAGAGACCTTGAGGAAAGTAAAGCCTTGAGAGGGAACAAAGAAGGGTGATTCAGGAGACACCTTAAGCAGGGACATGAAGAGCAGGAACAGGGATAGTCTAACAGAACAGGGACGAAAACAAAAAAGTAATGAATAGGGACAGGCTATCAGAACAGGGACAAACAAAAAACAGCGTATGGGAGGGTCTCGCTGGCATAGGCAGGACCCCCAAACAAGGACTCCAGGAGTTGGAGGGGCAGCCAGAGCCCCCCGGCTGGGCAGCACTCAGTGCCTGCCTCTCCCAGGGATGGGTTTACAAAGGTTGTTAAAGATAGACTTAGTATGCCTGGCAGTTTTTCTCTGTGTTTTAGTTTGTGCTGTTCCTGCCTTCTTAATTTGTGTTAATCGCGCTTTCTTATGTTAATAAAGACGGGGAAGATGTGGGAGTGTGGCCATGGGGGTCGACAAGATCCATGGTTGGTGATAACATCAGACTCTTAATGATGAGACCATCAGGAAAGTAAAGCCTTGAGAGGGAACAAAGAAGGGTGATTCAGGAGACACCTTAAAAAGGGACATGAAGAACAGGAACAGGGACAGGCTAACAGAGCAGGGAGAAACAAAAAACAGCATATGGGAGGGTCCCACTGGCATATGCTGGACCCAAAAACAAGGACTCCAGGAGTTGGAGGGGCAGCCAGAGCCCCCCAGCTGGGCAGCACTCAGTGCCTGCCTCTCCCAGGGATGGGGTTACAAAGTTTGTTAAAGATGGAATTAGTATGCCTGGCAGTTTTTCTCTGTATTTTAGTTTGTGTTAATAGTGCTTTCTTAATTTGTGTTACTCTTGCTTTCTTAATTTCTGTTAATCGCGCCTTCTTAATTTGTGTTAAACCTGCTTTCTTAATTTGTGTTAATCGAGCTCTTTTATGTTAATAAAGAAGGGGGAGATGTGGGAGCATGGCCATGGGGGTCGACAAGTCCCATAGTTGGTGATAACATCCGACTATTAAAGTAGAGACCATCAGGAAAGTAAAGAGTTGAGAGGGAACAAAGAAGGGTGATTCAGGAGACACCTTAAACAGGGACATGAAGAACAGGAACAGGGACAGGCTAACAGAGCAGGGAGAAACAAAAAAGAGCATATGGGAGGGTCCCACTGGCATAGGCAGGACCCACAAACAAGGACTCCAGGAGTTGGAGGGGCAGCCAGAGCCCCCCAGCTGGGCAGCACTCAGTGCCTGCCTCTCCCAGGGATGGGGTTGCAAAGTTTGTTAAACATATACTTAGTATGCCTGGCAGTTTTTCTCTGTGTTTTAGTTTGTGTTGATCCTGCCTTCTTAATTTGTGTTAATCGCGCCTTCTTAATTTGTGTTAAACCTGCTTTCTTAATTTGTGTTAATCGAGCTCTTTTATGTTAATAAAGAAGGGGAAGATGTGGGAGTGTGGCCATGGGGGTCGACAAGCCCCATGGTTGGTAATAACATCCGACTCTTAAGGATGAGACCATCAGGAAAGGAAAGCCTTGAGAGGGAACAAAGAAGGGTGATTCAGGGGACACCTTAAACAGGGACATGAAGAACAGGAACAGGGATAGTCTAACAGAACAGGGACAAAAACAAAAAAGGAATGAATAGGGACAGGCTATCAGAACAGGGACAAACAAAAAACAGCGTATGGGAGGGTCTCGCTGGCATAGGCAGGACCCACAAACAAGGACTCCAGGAGTTGGAGGGGCAGCCAGAGCTCCCCGGCTGGGCAGTACTCAGTGCCTGCCTCTCCCAGGGATGGTTTTACAAAGGTTGTTAAAGATAGACTTAGTATGCCTGGCAGTTTTTCTCTGTGTTTTAGTTTGTGTTGATCCTGCCTTCTTAATTTGTGTTAATCGCGCTTTCTTATGTTAATAAAGAAGGGGAAGATGTGGGAGTGTGGCAATGGGGGTCCACAAGCCCCATGGTTGGTGATAACATCGGACTCTTAAGGATGAGACCATCAGGAATTTAAAGAGTTGAGAGGGAACAAAGAAGGGTGATTCAGGTGACACCTTCTTGTCTGGGGTGGCTAGTTCTCCAGCCATTAATGCATGGAAGTGGCTGGGTGTTTGCTGTTGCCGGGCAAAGTTGTTGACCAATGACTAGTTAGTGGAAAGGTACTGCTGTGAGGCGGAAGTTATAGGAAGGGAGCCTTTCCTGAATAAGGGATAGAATGAAGTTGTGCCCTCACTCTGAGAGATGAAGTTATGCCCTCAGTAAGAGAGAGTTCAAGTTATGTCATCAATAGAGAGGTAGCAGTTACAGATCCTGAAAGAACCCCGTTGTCTGTGCGGTCTTTACGCCACAAATCGCCCCCCAACAGGGACATGAAAACGAACAGGGACAAGAAGAAAAGAAAGAGGGACATGAAGAACAGGAACAGGGACAGGCTAACAGCACAGGGACAAAAACAAAAAAGGAATGAATAGGGACAGGCAAACGGAACAGGGACAAAAACAGAAAAGGAATGAATAGGGACAGGCTAACAGAACAGGGACGAACAAAAAGAGCTTATGGGAGGGTCACGCTGGCTTACGCAGGACCCCCAAACAAGGACTCCAGGAGTTGGAGGGGCAGCCAGAGCCCCCCGGCTGGGCAGCACTCAGTGCCTGCCTCTCCCAGGGATGGGGTTGCAAAGGTTATTAAAGATAGTCTTAGTATGCCTGGCAGTTTTTCTCTGTGTTTTAGTTTGTTTTGATCCTGCCTTCTTAATTTGTGTTAATCACGCTTTCTTATGTTAATAAAGAAGGGGAAGATGTGGGAGTGTGGCCATGGGGGTCGACAAGCCCCATGGTTGGTGATAACATCAGACTCTTAATGATGAGACCATCAGGAAAGTAAAGCCTTGAGAGGGAACAAAGAAGGGTGATTCAGGAGACACCTTAAACAGGGACATGAAGAACAGGAACAGGGATAGTCTAACAGAACAGGGAGGAAAACAAAAAAGGAATGAATAGGGACAGGCTATCAGAACAGGGACAAACAAAAAACAGCGTATGGGTGGGTCTCGCTGGCATAGGCAGGACCTACAAAAGAGGACTCCAGGAGTTGGAGGGGCAGCCAGAGCCCCCCAGCTGGGCAGCACTCAGTGCCTGCCTCTCCCAGGGATGGGGTTACAAAGTTTGTTAAAGATGGAATTAGTATGCCTGGCCGTTTTTCTCTGTGTTTTAGTTTGTGTTAATAGTGCTTTCTTAATTTGTGTTACTCTTGCTTTCTTAATTTCTGTTAATCGCGCCTTCTTAATTTGTGTTAAACCTGCTTTCTTAATTTGTGTTAATCGAGCTCTTTTATGTTAATAAAGAAGGGGGAGATGTGGGAGCATGGCCATGGGGGTCGACAAGTCCCATGGTTGGTGATAACATCCAACTCTTAAAGATGAGGCCATCAGGAAAGTAAAGAGTTGAGAGGGAACAAAGAAGGGTGATTCAGGAGACACCTTAACCAGGGACATGAAGAACAGGAACAGGGACAGGCTAACAGAGCAGGGAGAAACAAAAAACAGCATATGGGAGGGTCCCACTGGCATAGGCAGGACCCACAAACAAGGACTCCAGGAGTTGGAGGGGCAGCCAGAGCCCCCCAGCTGGGCAGCACTCAGTGCCTGCCTCTCCCAGGGATGGGGTTACAAAGTTTGTTAAAGATGGAATTAGTATGCCTGGCAGTTTTTCTCTGTGTTTTAGTTTGTGTTGATCCTGCCTTCTTAATTTGTGTTAATCGCGCTTTCTTATGTTAATAAAGAAGGGGAAGATGTGGGAGTGTGGCCATGGGGGTCGACAAGCCCCATGGTTGGTGATAAGTTCCGTCTCTTAAAGATGAGGCCATCAGGAAAGTAAAGCCTTGAGAGGGAACAAAGAAGGGTGATTCAGGAGACACCTTGAACAGGGACATGAAGAACAGGAACAGGGATAGGCTAACAGAGCAGGGAGAAACAAAAAACAGCATATGGGAGGGTCCCACTGGCATAGGCAGGACCCACAAACAAGGACTCCAGGAGTTGGAGGGGCAGCCAGAGCCCCCCAGCTGGGAAGCACTCAGTGCCTGCCTCTCCCAGGGATGGGGTTACAAAGTTTGTTAAAGATGGAATTAGTATGCCTGGCAGTTTTTCTCTGTGTTTTAGTTTGTGTTGATCTTGCCTTCTTAATTTGTGTTAATCGCGCTTTCTTAAGTTAATAAAGAAGGGGAAGATGTGGGAGTGTGGCCATGGGGGTCGACAAGCCCCATGGTTGGTGATAACATCGGACTCTTAAAGATGAGGCCATCAGGAAAGGAAAGCCTTGAGAGGGAGCAAAGAAGGGTGATTCAGGAGACACCTTAAACAGGGACATGAAGAACAGGAACAGGGATAGTCTAATAGAACAGGGACGAAAACAAAAAAGTAATGAATAGGGAAAGGCTATCAGAACAGGGACAAACAAAAAACAGCGTATGGGAGGGTCTCGCTGGCATAGGCAGGACCCCCAAACAAGGACTCCAGGAGTTGGAGGGGCAGCCAGAGCCCCCCGGCTGGGCAGCACTCAGTGCCTGCCACTCCCAGGGATGGGGTTGCAAAGGTTATTAAAGATAGTCTTAGTATGCCTGGCAGTTTTTCTCTGTTTTTTAGTTTGTGTTGATCTTGCCTTCTTAATTTGTGTTAATCGCGCTTTCTTAAGTTAATAAAGAAGGGGAAGATGTGGGAGTGTGGCCATGGGGGTCGACAAGCCCCATGGTTGGTGATAACATCGGACTCTTAAAGATGAGGCCATCAGGAAAGGAAAGCCTTGAGAGGGAACAAAGAAGGGTGATTCAGGAGACACCTTAACCAGGGACATGAAGAACAGGAACAGGGATAGTCTAACAGAACAGGGAGGAAAACAAAAAAGGAATGAATAGGGACAGGCTATCAGAACAGGGACAAACAAAAAACAGCGTATGGGAGGGTCTCGCTGGCATAGGCAGGACCTACAAACAAGGACTCCAGGAGTTGGAGGGGCAGCCAGAGCCCCCCAGCTGGGCAGCACTCAGTGCCTGCCTCTCCCAGGGATGGGGTTAAAAAGTTTGTAAAAGATGGAATTAGTATGCCTGGCAGTTTTTCTCTGTTTTTTAGTTTGTGTTAATAGTGCTTTCTTAATTTGTGTTACTCTTGCTTTCTTAATTTCTGTTAATCGCGCCTTCTTAATTTGTGTTAAACCTGCTTTCTTAATTTGTGTTAATCGAGCTCTTTTATGTTAATAAAGAAGGGGGAGATGTGGGAGTGTGGCCATGGGGGTCGACAAGCCCCATGGTTGGTGATCACATCCGACTATTAAAGTAGAGACCATCAGGAAAGTAAAGCCTTGAGAGGGAGCAAAGAAGGGTGATTCAGGAGACACCTTAACCAGGGACATGAAGAACAGGAACAGGGACAGGCTAACAGAGCAGGGAGAAACAAAAAACAGCATATGGGAAGGGCCCCACTGGCATATGCTGGACCCACAAACAAGGACTCCAGGAGTTGGAGGGGCAGCCAGAGCCCCCCGGCTGGGCAGCACTCAGTGCCTGCCTCTCCCAGGGACGGTTTTACAAAGATTGTTAAAGATAGACTTAGTATGCCTGGCAGTTTTTCACTGTGTTTTAGTTTGTGTTGATCCTGCCTTCTTAATTTGTGTTAATCGCGCTTTCTTATGTTAATAAAGAAGGGGAAGTTGTGGGAGTGTGGCAATGGGGGTCAACAAGCCCCATGGTTGGTGATAACATCCGACTCTTAAGGATGAGACCATCAGGAATTTAAAGAGTTGAGAGGGAACAAAGAAGGGTGATTCAGGTGAAACCTTCTTGTCTGGGTTGGCTAGTTCTCCAGCCATTAATGCATGGAAGTGGCTGGGTGTTTGCTGTTGCCGGGCAAAGTTGTTGACCAATGACTAGTTAGTGGAAAGGTACTGCTGTGAGGCGGAAATTATAGGAAGGGAGCCTTTCCTGAATAAGGGATAGAATGAAGTTGTGCCCTCACTCTGAGAGATGAAGTTATGCCTTCAGTAAGAGAGAGTTCAAGATATGTCATCAATAAAGAGGTAGCAGTTACAGATCCTGAAAGAACCCCGTTGTCCGTGCGGTCTTTACGCCACAAATCGCCCCCCAACAGGGACATGAAAACGAACAGGGACCAGAAGAAAACAAACAGGGACATGAAGAACAGGAACAGGGACAGGCTAACAGAACAGGGACAAAAACAAAAAAGGAATGAATAGGGACAGGCAAACGGAACAGGGACAAAAACAGAAAAGGAATGAATAGGTACAGGCTAACAGAACAGGGAAGAACAAAAAGAGGGTATGGGAGGGTCACGCTGGCTTACCCAGGACCCCCAAACAAGGACTCCAGGAGTTGGAGGGGCAGCCAGAGCCCCCCGGCTGGGCAGCACTCAGTGCCTGCCTCTCCCAGGGATGGTTTTACAAAGATTGTTAAAGATAGACTTAGTATGCCTGGCAGTTTTTCTCTGTTTTAGTTTGTGTTGATCCTGCCTTTTTAATTTGTGTTAATCGCGCTTTCTTATGTTAATAAAGAAGGAGGAGATGTGGGAGTGTGGCCATGGGGGTCGACAAGCCCCATGGTTGGTGATAACATCCAACTGTTAAAGTAGAGACCATCAGGAAAGTAAAGCCTTGAGAGGGAACAAAGAAGGGTGATTCAGGAGACACCTTAAACAGGGACATGAAGAACAGGAACAGGGATAGTCTAACAGAACAGGGACAAAAACAAAAAAGGAATGAATAGGGACAGGCTATCAGAACAGGGACAAACAAAAAACAGCATATGGGAGGGTCTCGCTGGCATAGGCAGGACCCCCAAACAAGGACTCCAGGAGTTGGAGGGGCAGCCAGAGCCCCCCGGCTGGGCAGCACTCAGTGCCTGCCTCTCCCAGGGATGGGGTTACAAAGTTTGTTAAAGATGGAATTAGTATGCCTGGCAGTTTTTCTCTGTATTTTAGTTAGTGTTAATAGTGCTTTCTTAATTTGTGTTACTCTTGCTTTCTTAATTTCTGTTAATCGCGCCTTCTTAATTTGTGTTAAACCTGCTTTCTTAATTTGTGTTAATCGAGCTCTTTTATGTTAATAAAGAAGGGGGAGTTGTGGGAGCATGGCCATGGGGGTCGACAAGTCCCATGGTTGGTGATCACATCCGACTCTTAAAGATGAGGCCATCAGGAAAGTAACGAGTTGAGAGGGAACAAAGAAGGGTGATTCAGGAGACACCTTAACCAGGGACATGAAGAACAGGAACAGGGACAGGCTAACAGAGCAGGGAGAAACAAAAAACAGCATATGGGAGGGTCCCACTGGCATATGCTGGACCCACAAACAAGGACTCCAGGAGTTGGAGGGGCAGCCAGAGCCCCCCGGCTGGGCAGCACTCAGTGCCTGCCTCTCCCAGGGACGGTTTTACAAAGATTGTTAAAGATAGACTTAGTATGCCTGGCAGTTTTTCTCTGTGTTTTAGTTTGTGTTGATCCTGCCTTCTTAATTTGTGTTAATCGCGCTTTCTTAAGTTAATGAAGAAGGGGAAGATGTGGGAGTGTGGCCATGGGGGTCGACAGGCCCCATGGTTGGTGATAACATCGGACTCTTAAGGATGAGACCATCAGGAATGGAAACCCTTGAGAGGGAACAAAGAAGGGTTATGCAAAAGGCACCTTAACCAGGGACATGAAGAACAGGAACAGGGATAGTCTAACAGAACAGGGACAAAAAGAAAAAAGGAATGAATAGGGAAAGGCTATCAGAACAGGGACAAACAAAAAACAGCATATGGGAGGGTCTCGCTGGCATAGGCAGGACCCCCAAACAAGGACTCCAGGAGTTGGAGGGGCAGCCAGAGCCCCCCTGCTGGGAAGCACTCAGTGCCTGCCTCTCCCAGGGATGGGGTTACAAAGTTTGTTAAAGATGGAATTAGTATGCCTGGCAGTTTTTCTCTGTATTTTATTTTGTGTTAATAGTGCTTTCTTAATCTGTGTTACTCTTGCTTTCTTAATTTCTGTTAATCGCGCCTTCTTAATTTGTGTTAAACCTGCTTTCTTAATTTGTGTTAATCGAGCTCTTTTATGTTAATAAAGAAGGGGGAGATGTGGGAGCGTGGCCATGGGGGTCGACAGGCCCCATGGTTGGTAATAACATCCGACTCTTAAGGATGAGACCATCAGGAAAGGAAAGCCTTGAGAGGGAACAAAGAAGGGTGATTCAGGAGACACCTTAACCAGGGACATGAAGAACAGGAACAGGGATAGTCTAACAGAACAGGGACAAAAACAAAAAAGGAATGAATAGGGACAGGCTATCAGAACAGGGGCAAACAAAAAACAGCGTATGGGAGGGTCTCGCTGGCATAGGGAGGACCCACAAACAAGGACTCCAGGAGTTGGAGGGGCAGCCAGAGCCCCCCGGCTGGGCAGCACTCAGTGCCTGCCTCTCCCAGGGACGGTTTTACAAAGATTGTTAAAGATAGACTTAGTATGCCTGGCAGTTTTTCTCTGTGTTTTAGTTTGTGTTGATCCTGCCTTCTTAATTTGTGTTAATCGCGCTGTCTTATGTTAATAAAGAAGGGGAAGATGTGGGAGTGTGGCCATGGGGGTCGACAAGTCCCATGGTTGGTGATAACATCCGACTCTTAAGGATGAGACCATCAGGAATTTAAAGAGTTGAGAGGGAACAAAGAAGGGTGATTCAGGTGACACCTTGTTGTCTGGGGTGGCTAGTTCTCCAGCCATTAATGCATCTAAGTGGCTGGGTGTTTGGTGTTGCCGGGCAAAGTTGTTGACCTATGACTAGTTAGTGGAAAGGTACTGCTGTGAGGCGGAAGTTATAGGAAGGGAGCCTTTCCTGAATAAGGGATAGAATGAAGTTGTGCCCTCACTCTGAGAGATGAAGTTATGCCCTCAGTAAGAGAGAGTTCAAGTTATGTCATCAATAAAGAGGTAGCAGTTACAGATCCTGAAAGGACCCCGTTGTCCGTGCGGTCTTTACGCCACAAATCGCCCCCCAACAGGGACATGAAAACGAACAGGGACGAGAAGAAAACAAACAGGGACATGAAGAACAGGAACAGGGACAGGCTAACAGAACAGGGACAAAAACAAAAAAGGAATTAATAGGGACAGGCAAACGGAACAGGAAAAAAAAAAAAAGGAATGAATAGGTACAGGCTAACAGAACAGGGACGAACAAAAAGAGCTTATGGGAGGGTCACGCTGGCTTACGCAGGACCCACAAACAAGGACTCCAGGAGTTGGAGGGGCAGCCAGAGCCCCCCGGCTGGGCAGCACTCAGTGCCTGCCTCTCCCAGGGATGGGGTTGCAAAGTTTGTTAAAGATAGTCTTAGTATGCCTGGCAGTTTTTCTCTGTGTTTTAGTTTGTGTTGATCCTGCCTTCTTAATTTGTGTTACTCGCGCTTTCTTAAGTTAATGAAGAAGGGGAAGATGTGGGAGTGTGGCCATGGGGGTCGACAAGCCCCATGGTTGGTAATAATATCCGACTCTTAAGGATGAGACCATCAGGAATTTAAAGAGTTGAGAGGGAACAAAGAAGGGTGATTCAGGTGACTTCTTGTTGTCTGGGGTGGCTTGTTCTCCAGCCATTAAAGCATGGAAGTTGCTGGGTGTTTGCTGTTGCCGGGCAAAGTTGTTGACCAATGACTAGATAGTGGAGAGGTACTGCTGTGAGGCGGAAATTATAGGAAGGGAGCCTTTCCTGAATAAGGGATAGAATGAAGTTGTGCCCTCACTCTGAGAGATGAAGTTATGCCCTCAGTAAGAGAGAGTTCAAGTTATGTCATCAATAAAGAGGTAGCAGTTACAGATCCTGAAAGAACCCCGTTGTCCGTGCGGTCTTTACGCCACAAATCGCCCCCCAACAGGGACATGAAAACGAACAGGGACAAGAAGAAAACAAACAGGGACATGAAGAACAGGAACAGGGACAGGCTAACAGCACAGGGACAAAAACAAAAAAGGAATGAATAGGGACAGGCAAACGGAACAGGGACAAAAACAGAAAAGGAATGAATAGGTACAGGCTAACAGAACAGGGACGAACAAAAAGAGCTTATGGGAGGGTCACGCTGGCTTACGCAGGACCCCCAAACAAGGACTCCAGGAGTTGGAGGGGCAGCCAGAGCCCCCCGGCTGGGCAGCACTCAGTGCCTGCCTCTCCCAGGGATGGGGTTGCAAAGTTTGTTAAACGTAGACTTAGTATGCCTGGCAGTTTTTCTCTGTGTTTTAGTTTGTGTTGATCCTGCCTTCTTAATTTGTGTTAATCGCGCTTTCTTGTGTTAATAAAGAAGGGGAAGATGTGGGAGTGTGGCCATGGGGGTCGACAAGCCCCATGGTTGGTGATAACATCGGACTCTTAAAGATGAGACCATGAGGAAAGTAAAGCCTTGAGAGGGAACAAAGAAGGGTGATTCAGGAGACACCTTAAACAGGGACATGAAGAACAGGAACAGGGACGGGCTAACAGAGCAGGGAGAAACAAAAAACAGCATATGGGAGGGTCCCACTGGCATAGGCAGCACCCACAAACAAGGACTCCAGGAGTTGGAGGGGCAGCCAGAGCCCCCCGGCTGGGCACCACTCAGTGCCTGCCTCTCCCAGGGATGGTTTTACAAAGGTTGTTAAACATAGACTTAGTATGCCTGGCAGTTATTCTCTGTGTTTTAGTTTGTGTTGATCCTGCCTTCTTATTTTGTGTTAATCGCGCTTTCTTATGTTAATAAAGAAGGGGGAGATGTGGGAGTGTGGCCATGGGGGTCGACAGGCCCCATGGTTGGTGATAACATCCAACTCTTAAAGATGAGGCCATCAGGAATTTAAAGAGTTGAGAGGGAACAAAGAAGGGTGATTCAGGTGACACCTTCTTGTCTGGGGTGGCTAGTTCTCCAGCCATTAATGCATGGAAGTGGCTGGGTGTTTGCTGTTGCCGGGCAAAGTTGTTGACCAATGACTAGTTAGTGGAAAGTTACTGCTGTGAGGCGGAAGTTATAGGAAGGGAGCCTTTCCTGAATAAGGGATAGAATGAAGTTGTGCCCTCACTCTGAGAGATGAAGTTATGCCCTCAGTAAGAGAGAGTTCAAGTTATGTCATCAATAAAGAGGTAGCAGTTACAGATCCTGAAAGAACCCCGTTGTCCGTGCGGTCTTTACGCCACAAATCGCCCCCCAACAGGGACATGAAAACGAACAGGGACGAGAAGAAAACAAACAGGGACATGAAGAACAGGAACAGGGACAGGCTAACAGAACAGGGACAAAAACAAAAAAGGAATGAATAGGGACAGGCAAACGGAACAGGGACAAAAACAGAAAAGGAATGAATAGGTACAGGCTAACAGAACAGGGACGAACAAAAAGAGCTTATGGGAGGGTCACGCTGGCTTACGCAGGACCCACAAACAAGGACTCCAGGAGTTGGAGGGGCAGCCAGAGCCCCCCGGCTGGGCAGCACTCAGTGCCTGCCTCTCCCAGGGATGGTTTTACAAAGGTTGTTAAAGATAGACTTAGTATGCCTGGCAGTTTTTCTCTGTGTTTTAGTTTGTGTTGATCCTGCCTTCTTAATTTGTGTTACTCGCGCTTTCTTAAGTTAATAAAGAAGGAGGAGATGTGGGAGTGTGGCCATGGGGGTCGACAAGCCCCATGGTTGGTGATCACATCCGACTCTTAAAGATGAGGCCATGAGGAAAGTAAAGCCTTGAGAGGGAACAAAGAAGGGTGATTCAGGAGACACCTTAAACAGGGACATGAAGAACAGGAACAGGGATAGTCTAACAGAACAGGGACAAAAACAAAAAAGGAATGAATAGGGACAGGCTAACAGAACAGGGAGAAACAAAAAACAGCCTATGGGAGGGTCTCGCTGGCATAGGCAGGACCCACAAACAAGGACTCCAGGAGTTGGAGAGGCAGCTAGAGCCCCCCCGGCTGGGCAGCACTCAGTGCCTGCCACTCCCAGGGATGGGGTTGCAAAGTTTGTTAAAGATAGTCTTAGTATGCCTGGCAGTTTTTCTCTGTGTTTTAGTTTGTGTTGATCCTGCCTTCTTAATTTGTGTTAATTGTGCTTTCTTATGTTAATAAAGAAGGAGGAGATGTGGGAGTGTGGCCATGGGGGTCGACAAGCCCCATGGTTGGTGATCACATCCGACTCTTAAAGATGAGACCATCAGGAAAGTAAAGCCTTGAGAGGGAACAAAGAAGGGTGATTCAGGAGACACCTTAACCAGGGACATGAAGAACAGGAACAGGGACAGGCTAACAGAACAGGGACAAAAACAAAAAAGTAATGAATAGGGACAGGCTATCAGAACAGCGACAAACAAAAAACAGCGTATGGGAGGGTCTCGCTGGCATAGGCAGGACCCACAAACAAGGACTCCAGGAGTTGGAGGGGCAGCCAGAGCCCCCCAGCTGGGCAGCACTCAGTGCCTGCCTCTCCCAGGGATGGGGTTACAAAGTTTGTTAAAGATGGAATTAGTATGCCTGGCAGTTTTTCTCTGTATTTTAGTTTGTGTTAATAGTGCTTTCTTAATTTGTGTTACTCTTGCTTTCTTAATTTCTGTTAATCACGCCTTCATAATTTGTGTTAAACCTGCTTTCTTAATTTGTGTTAATCGAGCTCTTTTATGTTAATAAAGAAGGGGGAGTTGTGGGAGCATGGCCATGGGGGTCGACAAGTCCCATGGTTGGTGATAACATCCGACTCTTAAAGATGAGGCCATCAGGAAAGTAAAGAGTTGAGAGGGAACAAAGAAGGGTGATTCAGGAGACACCTTAAGCAGGGACATGAAGAACAGGAACAGGGACGGGCTAACAGAGCAGGGAGAAACAAAAAACAGCATATGGGAGGGTCCCACTGGCATATGCTGGACCCACAAACAAGGACTCCAGTAGTCGGAGGGGCACCCAGAGCCCCCCGGCTGGGCACCACTCAGTGCCTGCCTCTCCCAGGGATGGTTTTACAAAGATTGTTAAAGATAGACTTAGTATGCCTGGCAGTTTTTCTCTGTGTTTTAGTTTGTGTTGATCCTGCCTTCTTAATTTGTGTTAATCGCGCTTTCTTATGTTAATAAAGAAGGGGAAGATGTGGGAGTGTGGCAATGGGGGTCGACAAGCCCCACGGTTGGTGATCACATCCGACTCTTAAAGATGAGACCATGACGAAAGTAAAGCCTTGCGAGGGAACAAAGAAGGGTGATTCAGGTGACACCTTCTTGTCTGGGGTGGCTAGTTCTCCAGCCATTAATGCATGGAAGTGGCTGGGTGTTTGCTGTTGCCGGGCAAAGTTGTTGACCAATGACTAGTTAGTGGAAAGTTACTGCCGTGAGGCGGAAGTTATAGGAAGGGAGACTTTCCTGAATAAGGGATAGAATGAAGTTGTGCCCTCACTCTGAGAGATGAAGTTATGCCCTCAGTAAGAGAGAGTTCCAGTTATGTCATCAATAAAGAGGTAGCAGTTACAGATCCTGAAAGAACACCGTTGTCCGTGCGGTCTTTACGCCACAAATCGCCCCCCAACAGGGACATGAAAACGAACAGGGACGAGAAGAAAACAAAGAGGGACATGAAGAACAGGAACAGGGACAGGCTAACAGAACAGGGACAAAAACAAAAAAGGAATGAATAGGGACAGGCAAAGGGAACAGGGAAAAAAAAAAAAAAGAATGAATAGGTACAGGGTAACAGAACAGGGACGAACAAAAAGAGCTTATGGGAGGGTCACGCTGGCTTACGCAGGACCCACAAACAAGGACTCCAGTAGTCGGAGGGGCAGCCAGAGCCCCCCGGCTGGGCAGTACTCAGTGCCTGCCTCTCCCAGGGATGGTTTTACAAAGGTTGTTAAAGATAGACTTAGTATGCCTGGCAGCTTTTCTCTGTGTTTTAGTTTGTGCTGATCCTGCCTTCTTAATTTGTGTTAATCGTGCTTCCTTAAGTTAATAAAGAAGGGGAAGATGTGGGAGTGTGGCCATGGGGGTCGACAAGCCCCATGGTTGGTGATCACATCCGACTATTAAAGATGAGACCATCAGGAAAGTAAAGCCTTGAGAGGGAACAAAGAAGGGTGATTCAGGAGACACCTTAAACAGGGACATGAAGAACAGGAACAGGGATAGTCTAACAGAACAGGGACGAAAACAAAAAAGTAATGAATAGGGACAGGCTATCAGAACAGGGACAAACAAAAAACAGCCTATGGGAGGGTCTCGCTGGCAGAGGCAGGACCCCCAAACAAGGACTCCAGGAGTTGGAGGGGCAGCCAGAGCCCCCCGGCTGGGCAGCACTCAGTGCCTGCCTCTCCCAGGGATGAGGTTACAAAGTTTGTTAAAGATGGAATTAGTATGCCTGGCAGTTTTTCTCTGTATTTTACTTAGTGTTAATAGTGCTTTCTTAATTTGTGTTACTCTTCCTTTCTTAATTTCTGTTAATCGTGCCTTCTTAATTTGTGTTAAACCTGCTTTCTTAATTTGTGTTAATCGAGCTCTTTTATGTTAATAAAGAAGGGGGAGATGTGGGAGCATGGCCATGGGGGTCGACAAGTCCCATGGTTGGTGATAACATCCGACTCTTAAAGATGAGACCATCAGGAAAGGAAAGCCTTGAGAGGGAACAAAGAAGGGTGATTCAGGAGACACCTTAAACAGGGACATGAAGAACAGGAACAGGGACAGGCTAACGGAGCAGGGAGAAACAAAAAACAGCATATGGGAGGGTCCCACTGGCATATGCTGGACCCACAAACAAGGACTCCAGGAGTTGGAGGGGCAGCCAGAGCCCCCCGGCTGGGCAGCACTCAGTGCCTGCCTCTCCCAGGGATGGGTTTACAAAGGTTGTTAAAGATAGACTTAGTATGCCTGGCAGTTTTTCTCTGTGTTTTAGTTTGTGCTGATCCTGCCTTCTTAATTTGTGTTAATCGCGCTTTCTTATGTTAATAAAGAAGGGGAAGATGTGGGAGTGTAGCCATGGGGGTCGACAAGATCCATGGTTGGTGATAACATCAGACTCTTAATGATGAGACCATCAGGAAAGTAAAGCCTTGAGAGGGAACAAAGAAGGGTGAATCAGGAGACACCTTAAAAAGGGACATGAAGAACAGGAACAGGGACAGGCTAACAGAGCAGGGAGAAACAAAAAACAGCATATGGGAGGGTCCCACTGGCATATGCTGGACCCAAAAACAAGGACTCCAGGATTTGGAGGGGCAGCCAGAGCCCCCGGCTGGGCAGCACTCAGTGCCTGCCTCTCCCAGGAATGGGGTTACAAAGTTTGTTAAAGATGGAATTAGTATGCCTGGCAGTTTTTCTCTGTATTTTAGTTTGTGTTAATAGTGCTTTCTTAATTTGTGTTACTCTTGCTTTCTTAATTTCTGTTAATCGCGCCTTCTTAATTTGTGTTAAACCTGCTTTCTTAATTTGTGTTAATCGAGCTCTTTTATGTTAATAAAGAAGGGGGAGATGTGGGAGCATGGCCATGGGGGTCGACAAGTCCCATGGTTGGTGATAACAACCGACTCTTAAAGATGAGGCCATCAGGAAAGTAAAGAGTTGAGAGGGAACAAAGAAGGGTGATTCAGGAGACACCTTAAACAGGGACATGAAGAACAGGAACAGGGACAGGCTAACAGAGCAGGGAGAAACAAAAATCAGCATATGGGAGGGTCCCACTGGCATAGGCAGGACCCACAAACAAGGACTCCAGGAGTTGGAGGGGCAGCCAGAGCCCCCCAGCTGGGCAGCACTCAGTGCCTGCCTCTCCCAGGGACGGGGTTACAAAGTTTGTTAAAGATGGAATTAGTACGCCTGGCAGTTTTTCTCTGTATTTTAGTTTGTGTTGATCCTGCCTTCTTAATTTGTGTTACTCTTGCTTTCTTAATTTCTGTTAATCGCGCCTTCTTAATTTGTGTTAAACCTGCTTTCTTAATTTGTGTTAATCGAGCTCTTTTATGTTAGTAAAGGAGGGGGAGATGTGGGAGCCTGGCCATGGGGTTAGACAAGCCCCATGGTTGGTGATAAGATCTGACTAATAAAGTAGAGACCATCAGGAAAGTAAAGCCTTGAGAGGGAACAATGAAGGGTGATTCAGGAGACACCTTAAACAGGGACATGAAGAACAGGAACAGGGATAGTCTAACAGAACAGGGACGAAAACAAAAAAGTAATGAATAGGGACAGGCTATCAGAACAGGGACAAACAAAAAACAGCGTGTGGGAGGGTCTCGCTGGCATAGGCAGGACCCACAAACAAGGACTCCAGGAGTTGGAGGGGCAGCCAGAGCCCCCCAGCTGGGCAGCACTCAGTGCCTGACTCTCCCAGGGATGGGGTTACAAAGTATGTTAAAGATGGAATTAGTATGCCTGGCAGTTTTTCTCTGTGTTTTAGTTTCTGTTGATCCTGCCTTCTTAATTTGTGTTAATCGCGCTTTCTTATGTTAATAAAGAAGGGGAAGATGTGGGAGTGTGGCCATGGGGGTCGACAAGCCCCATGGTTGGTAATAATATCCGACTCTTAAGGATGAGACCATCAGGAATTTAAAGAGTTGAGAGGGAACAAAGAAGGGTGATTCAGGTGACACCTTCTTGTCTGGGCTGGCTTGTTCTCCAGCCATTAATGCATGGAAGTGGCTGGGTGTTTGGTGTTGCCGGGCAAAGTTGTTGACCAATGACTAGTTAGTGGAAAGGTACTGCTGTGAGGCGGAAATTATAGGAAGGGAGCCTTTCCTGAATAAGGGATAGAATGAAGTTGTGCCCTCACTCTGAGAGATGAACTTATGCCCTCAGTAAGAGAGAGTTCAAGTTATGTCATCAATAAAGAGGTAGCAGTTACAGATCCTGAAAGAACCCCGTTGTCCGTGCGGTCTTTACGCCACAAATCGCCCCCCAACAGGGACATGAAACGAACAGGGACGAGAAGAAAACAAACAGGGGAATGAAGAACAGGAACAGGGACAGGCTAACAGAACAGGCACAAAAACAAAAAAGGAATGAATAGGGACAGGCAAACGGAACAGGGACAAAAACAGAAAAGGAATGAATACGTACAGGCTAACAGAACAGGGACGAACAAAAAGAGCTTATGGGAGGGTCACGCTGGCTTACGCAGGACCCCCAAACAAGGACTCCAGGAGTTGGAGGGGCAGCCAGAGCCCCCCGACTGGGCAGCACTCAGTGCCTGCCTCTCCCAGGGTTGGGGTTACAAAGTTTGTTAAAGATAGACTTAGTATGCCTGGCAGCTTTTCTCTGTGTTTTAGTTTGTGCTGATCCTGCCTTCTTAATTTGTGTTAATCGCGCTTTCTTAAGTTAATAAAGAAGGGGAAGATGTGGGAGTGTGGCCATGGGGGTCGACAAGCCCCATGGTTGGTGATCACATCCGACTATTAAAGTAGAGACCATCAGGAAAGTAAAGCCTTGAGAGGGAACAAAGAAGGGTGATTCAGGAGACACCTTAAACAGGGACATGAAGAACAGGAACAGGGATAGTCTAACAGAACAGGGACGAAAACAAAAAAGTAATGAATAGGGACATGCTATCAGAACAGGGACAAACAAAAAACAGCCTATGGGAGGGTCTCGCTGGCATAGGCAGGACCCACAAACAAGGACTCCAGGAGTTGGAGGGGCAGCCAGAGCCCCCCGGCTGGGCAGCACTCAGTGCCTGCCTCTCCCAGGGATGGTTTTACAAAGGTTGTTAAAGATAGACTTAGTATGCCTGGCAATTTTTCTCTGTGTTTTAGTTTCTGTTGATCCTGCCTTCTTAATTTGTGTTAATCGCGCTTTCTTATGTTAATAAAGAAGGGGAAGATGTGGGAGTGTGGCCATGGGGGTCGACAAGCCCCATGGTTGGTAATAATATCCGACTCTTAAGGATGAGACCATCAGGAATTTAAAGAGTTGAGAGGGAACAAAGAAGGGTGATTCAGGAGACACCTTAAACAGGGACATGAAGAACAGGAACAGGGACAGGCTAACAGAGCAGGGAGAAACAAAAAACAGTATATGGGAGGGTCCCACTGGCATAGGCAGGACCCACAAACAAGGACTCCAGGAGTTGGAGGGGCAGCCAGAGCCCCCCGGCTGGGCAGTACTCAGTGCCTGCCTCTCCCAGGGATGGTTTTACAAAGGTTGTTAAAGGTAGACTTAGTATGCCTGGCAGTTTTTCTCTGTGTTTTAGTTTCTGTTGATCCTGCCTTCTTAATTTGTGTTAATCGCGCTTTCTTAAGTTAATAAAGAAGGGGAAGATGTGGGAGTGTGGCCATGGGGGTCGACAAGCCCCATGGTTGGTGATCACATCCGACTATTAAAGTAGAGACCATCAGGAAAGTAAAGCCTTGAGAGGGAACAAAGAAGGGTGATTCAGGAGACACCTTAAACAGGGACATGAAGGACAGGAACAGGGATAGTCTAATAGAACAGGGACGAAAACAAAAAAGTAATGAATAGGGACAGGCTATCAGAACAGGGACAAACAAAAAACAGCCTATGGGAGGGTCTCGCTGGCATAGGCAGGACCCACAAACAAGGACTCCAGGAGTTGGAGGGGCAGCCAGAGCCCCCCGGCTGGGCAGCACTCAGTGCCTGCCTCTCCCAGGGATGGTTTTACAAAGGTTGTTAAAGATAGACTTAGTATGCCTGGCAGTTTTTCTCTGTGTTTTAGTTTCTGTTGATCCTGCCTTCTTAATTTGTGTTAATCGCGCTTTCTTATGTTAATAAAGAAGGGGAAGATGTGGGAGTGTGGCCATGGGGGTCGACAAGCCCCATGGTTGGTAATAATATCCGACTCTTAAGGATGAGACCATCAGGAATTTAAAGAGTTGAGAGGGAACAAAGAAGGGTGATTCAGGAGACACCTTAAACAGGGACATGAAGAACAGGAACAGGGACAGGCTAACAGAGCAGGGAGAAACAAAAAACAGCATATGGGAGGGTCCCACTGGCATAGGCAGGACCCACAAACAAGGACTCCTAGAGTTGGAGGGGCAGCCAGAGCCCCCCGGCTGGGCAGTACTCAGGTCCTGCCTCTCCCAGGGACGGGGTTACAAAGTTTGTTAAAGATGAAATTAGTATGCCTGGCAGTTTCTCCCTGTGTTTTAGTTTGTGTTGATCCTGCCTTCTTAATTTGTGTTAATCGCGCTTTCTTATGTTAATAAAGAAGGGGAAGATGTGGGAGTGTGGCCATGGGGGTCGACAAGCCCCTTGGTTTGTGATAACATCGGACTCTTAAAGTAGAGACCACCAGGAAAGTAAAGCCTTGACAGGGAACAAAGAAGGGTGATTCAGGAGACACCTTAAGCAGCGACATGAAGAACAGGAACAGGGACAGGCTAACAGAACAGGGACAAAACAAAAAAGGAATGAATAGGGACATGCTATCAGAACAGGGGCAAACAAAAAACAGCGTATGGGAGGGTCTCGCTGGCATAGGCAGGACCCCCAAACAAGGACTCCAGGAGTTGGAGGGGCAGCCAGAGCCCCCCAGCTGGGAAGCACTCAGTGCCTGCCTCTCCCAGGGATGGGGTTACAAAGTTTGTTAAAGATGGAATTAGTATGCCTGGCAGTTTTTCTCTGTATTTTATTTTGTGTTAATAGTGCTTTCTTAATTTGTGTTACTCTTGCTTTCTTAATTTCTGTTAATCGCGCCTTCATAATTTGTGTTAAACCTGCTTTCTTAATTTGTGTTAATCGAGCTCTTTTATGTTAATAAAGAAGGGGGAGTTGTGGGAGTGTGGCCATGGGGGTCGACAAGCCCCTTGGTTTGTGATAACATCGGACTCTTAAAGTAGAGACCACCAGGAAAGTAAAGCATTGACAGGGAACACAGAAGGGTGATTCAGGAGACACCTTAAGCAGGGACATGAAGAACAGGAACAGGGACAGGCTAACAGAGCAGGGAGAAACAAAAAACAGCATATGGGAGAGTCCCACTGGCATATGCTGAACCCACAAACAAGGACTCCAGGAGTTGGAGGGGCAGCCAGAGCCCCCCAGCTGGGCAGCACTCAGTGCCTGCCTCTCCCAGGGACGGGGTTACAAAGTTTGTTAAAGATGAAATTAGTATGCCTGGCAGTTTCTCTCTGTGTTTTAGTTTGTGTTGATCCTGCCTTCTTAATTTGTGTTAATTGCGCTTTCTTATGTTAATAAAGAAGGGGAAGATGTGGGAGTGTGGCCATGGGGGTCGACAAGCCCCTTGGTTTGTGATAACATCGGACTCTTAAAGTAGAGACCACCAGGAAAGTAAAGCCTTGACAGGGAACAAAGAAGGGTGATTCAGGAGACACCTTAAGCAGGGACATGAAGAACAGGAACAGGGACAGGCTAACAGAACAGGGACAAAACAAAAAAGGAATGAATAGGGACATGCTATCAGAACAGGGGCAAACAAAAAACAGCGTATGGGAGGGTCTCGCTGGCATAGGCAGGACCCCCAAACAAGGACTCCAGGAGTTGGAGGGGCAGCCAGAGCCCCCCAGCTGGGAAGCACTCAGTGCCTGCCTCTCCCAGGGATGGGGTTACAAAGTTTGTTAAAGATGGAATTAGTATGCCTGGCAGTTTTTCTCTGTATTTTATTTTGTGTTAATAGTGCTTTCTTAATTTGTGTTACTCTTGCTTTCTTAATTTCTGTTAATCGCGCCTTCATAATTTGTGTTAAACCTGCTTTCTTAATTTGTGTTAATCGAGCTCTTTTATGTTAATAAAGAAGGGGGAGTTGTGGGAGTGTGGCCATGGGGGTCGACAAGCCCCTTGGTTTGTGATAACATCGGACTCTTAAAGTAGAGACCACCAGGAAAGTAAAGCATTGACAGGGAACAAAGAAGGGTGATTCAGGAGACACCTTAAGCAGGGACATGAAGAACAGGAACAGGGACAGGCTAACAGAGCAGGGAGAAACAAAAAACAGCATATGGGAGAGTCCCACTGGCATATGCTGAACCCACAAACAAGGACTCCAGGAGTTGGAGGGGCAGCCAGAGCCCCCCAGCTGGGCAGCACTCAGGTCCTGCCTCTCCCAGGGACGGGGTTACAAAGTTTGTTAAAGATGAAATTAGTATGCCTGGCAGTTTCTCTCTGTGTTTTAGTTTGTGTTGATCCTGCCTTCTTAATTTGTGTTAATCGCGCTTTCTTATGTTAATAAAGAAGGGGAAGATGTGGGAGTGTGGCCATGGGGGTCGACAAGCCCCTTGGTTTGTGATAACATCGGACTCTTAAAGTAGAGACCACCAGGAAAGTAAAGCCTTGACAGGGAACAAAGAAGGGTGATTCAGGAGACACCTTAAGCAGGGACATGAAGAACAGGAACAGGGACAGGCTAACAGAACAGGGACAAAACAAAAAAGGAATGAATAGGGACATGCTATCAGAACAGGGACAAACAAAAAACAGCGTATGGGAGGGTCTCGCTGGAATAGGCAGGACCCCCAAACAAGGACTCCAGGAGTTGGAGGGGCAGCCAGAGCCCCCCAGCTGGGAAGCACTCAGTGCCTGCCTCTCCCAGGGATGGGGTTTCAAAGTTTGTTAAAGATGGAATTAGTATGCCTGGCAGTTTTTCTCTGTATTTTATTTTGTGTTAATAGTGCTTTCTTAATTTGTGTTACTCTTGCTTTCTTAATTTCTGTTAATCGCGCCTTCATAATTTGTGTTAAACCTGCTTTCTTAATTTGTGTTAATCGAGCTCTTTTATGTTAATAAAGAAGGGGGAGTTGTGGGAGCATGGCCATGGGGGTCGACAAGTCCCATGTTTGGTGATAACATCCGACTGTTAAAGTAGAGACCATCAGGAAAGTAAAGAGTTGAGAGGGAACAAAGAAGGGTGATTCAGGAGACACCTTAAACAGGGACATGAAGAACAGGAACAGGGACAGGCTAACAGAGCAGGGAGAAACAAAAAACAGCATATGGGAGGGTCTCGTTGGCATATGCTGGACCCACAAACAAGGACTCCAGGAGTTGGAGGGGCAGCCAGAGCCCCCCGGCTGGGCAGCACTCAGTGCCTGCCTCTCCCAGGGACGGTTTTACAAAGATTGTTAAAGATAGACTTAGTATTCCTGGGAGTTTTTCTCTGTGTTTTAGTTTGTGTTGATCCTGCCTTCTTAATTTGTGTTACTCGCGCTTTCTTAAGTTAATGAAGAAGGGGAAGATGTGGGAGTGTGGCCATGGGGGTCGGCAAGCCCCATGGTTGGTGATAACATCCGACTCTTAAGGATGAGACCATCAGGAAAGGAAAGCCTTGAGAGGGAACAAAGAAGGGTGATTCAGGTGACACCCTCTTGTCTGGGGTGGCTAGTTCTCCAGCCATTAATGCATGGAAGTGGCTGGGTGTTTGCTGTTGCCGGGCAAAGTTGTTGACCAATGACTACTTAGTGGAAAGGTACTGCTGTGAGGCGGAAGTTATAGGAAGGGAGCCTTTCCTGAATAAGGGATAGAATGAAGTTGTGCCCTCACTCTGAGAGATGAAGTTATGCCCTCAGTAAGAGAGAGTTCAAGTTATGTCATCAATAAAGAGGTAGCAGTTACAGATCCTGAAAGAACCCCGTTGTCCGTGCGGTCTTTACGCCACAAATCGCCCCCCAACAGGGACATGAAAACGAACAGGGACGAGAAGAAAACAAACAGGGAAATGAAGAACAGGAACAGAGACAGGCAAACAGAACAAGGACAAAAACAAAAAAGGAATGAATAGGGACAGGCAAACGGAAAAGGAAAAAAAAAAAAAGGAATTAATAGGTACAGGCTAACAGAACAGGGACGAACAAAAAGAGCTTATGGGAGGGTCACGCTGGCTTACGCAGGACCCACAAACAAGGACTCCAGGAGTTGGAGGGGCAGCCAGAGCCCCCCGTCTGGGCAGCACTCAGTTCCTGCCTCTCCCAGGGATGGTTTTACAAAGGTTGTTAAAGATAGACTTAGTATGCCTGGCAGTTTTTCTCTGTGTTTTAGTTTGTGTTGATCCTGCCTTCTAAATTTGTGTTAATCGTGCTTTCTTATTTTAATAAAGAAGGGGGAGATGTGGGAGTGTGGCCATGGGGGTCGAAAAGCCCCATGGTTGGTGATAACATCCGACTCTTAAAGATGAGGCCATCAGGAAAGGAAAGCCTTGAGAGGGAACAAAGAAGGGTGATTCAGGAGACACCTTAAGCAGGGACATGAAGAACAGGAACAGGGATAGTCTAACAGAACAGGGACGAAAACAAAAAGGGAATGAATAGGGACAGGCTATCAGAACAGGGACAAACAAAAAACAGCGTATGGGAGGGTCTCGCTGGCATAGGCAGGACCCACAAACAAGGACTCCAGGAGTTGGAGGGGCAGCCAGAGCCCCCCGGCTGGGCAGCACTCAGTGCCTGCCTCTCCCAGGGATGGTTTTACAAAGGTTGTTAAAGATAGACTTAGTATGCCTGGCAGTTTTTCTCTGTGTTTTAGTTTCTGTTGATCCTGCCTTCTTAATTTGTGTTAATCGCGATTTCTTATGTTAATAAAGAAGGGGAAGATGTGGGAGTGTGGCCATGGGGGTCGACAAGCCCCTTGGTTTGTGATAACATCGGACTCTTAAAGTAGAGACCACCAGGAAAGTAAAGCCTTGACAGGGAACAAAGAAGGGTGATTCAGGAGACACCTTAAGCAGGGACATGAAGAACAGGAACAGGGACAGGCTAACAGAACAGGGACAAAACAAAAAAGGAATGAATAGGGACATGCTATCAGAACAGGGGCAAACAAAAAACAGCGTATGGGAGGGTCTCGCTGGCATAGGCAGGACCCCCAAACAAGGACTCCAGGAGTTGGAGGGGCAGCCAGAGCCCCCCAGCTGGGAAGCACTCAGTGCCTGCCTCTCCCAGGGATGGGGTTACAAAGTTTGTTAAAGATGGAATTAGTATGCCTGGCAGTTTTTCTCTGTATTTTATTTTGTGTTAATAGTGCTTTCTTAATTTGTGTTACTCTTGCTTTCTTAATTTCTGTTAATCGCGCCTTCATAATTTGTGTTAAACCTGCTTTCTTAATTTGTGTTAATCGAGCTCTTTTATGTTAATAAAGAAGGGGGAGTTGTGGGAGTGTGGCCATGGGGGTCGACAAGCCCCTTGGTTTGTGATAACATCGGACTCTTAAAGTAGAGACCACCAGGAAAGTAAAGCCTTGACAGGGAACAAAGAAGGGTGATTCAGGAGACACCTTAAGCAGGGACATGAAGAACAGGAACAGGGACAGGCTAACAGAACAGGGACAAAACAAAAAAGGAATGAATAGGGACATGCTATCAGAACAGGGGCAAACAAAAAACAGCGTATGGGAGGGTCTCGCTGGCATAGGCAGGACCCCCAAACAAGGACTCCAGGAGTTGGAGGGGCAGCCAGAGCCCCCCAGCTGGGAAGCACTCAGTGCCTGCCTCTCCCAGGGATGGGGTTACAAAGTTTGTTAAAGATGGAATTAGTATGCCTGGCAGTTTTTCTCTGTATTTTATTTTGTGTTAATAGTGCTTTCTTAATTTGTGTTACTCTTGCTTTCTTAATTTCTGTTAATCGCGCCTTCATAATTTGTGTTAAACCTGCTTTCTTAATTTGTGTTAATTGAGCTCTTTTATGTTAATAAAGAAGGGGGAGTTGTGGGAGTGTGGCCATGGGGGTCGACAAGCCCCTTGGTTTGTGATAACATCGGACTCTTAAAGTAGAGACCACCAGGAAAGTAAAGCATTGACAGGGAACAAAGAAGGGTGATTCAGGAGACACCTTAAGCAGGGACATGAAGAACAGGAACAGGGACAGGCTAACAGAGCAGGGAGAAACAAAAAACAGCATATGGGAGAGTCCCACTGGCATATGCTGAACCCACAAACAAGGACTCCAGGAGTTGGAGGGGCAGCCAGAGCCCCCCAGCTGGGCAGCACTCAGGTCCTGCCTCTCCCAGGGACGGGGTTACAAAGTTTGTTAAAGATGAAATTAGTATGCCTGGCAGTTTCTCTCTGTGTTTTAGTTTGTGTTGATCCTGCCTTCTTAATTTGTGTTAATCGCGCTTTCTTATGTTAATAAAGAAGGGGAAGATGTGGGAGTGTGGCCATGGGGGTCGACAAGCCCCTTGGTTTGTGATAACATCGGACTCTTAAAGTAGAGACCACCAGGAAAGTAAAGCCTTGACAGGGAACAAAGAAGGGTGATTCAGGAGACACCTTAAGCAGGGACATGAAGAACAGGAACAGGGACAGGCTAACAGAACAGGGACAAAACAAAAAAGGAATGAATAGGGACATGCTATCAGAACAGGGACAAACAAAAAACAGCGTATGGGAGGGTCTCGCTGGCATAGGCAGGACCCCCAAACAAGGACTCCAGGAGTTGGAGGGGCAGCCAGAGCCCCCCAGCTGGGAAGCACTCAGTGCCTGCCTCTCCCAGGGATGGGGTTACAAAGTTTGTTAAAGATGGAATTAGTATGCCTGGCAGTTTTTCTCTGTATTTTATTTTGTGTTAATAGTGCTTTCTTAATTTGTGTTACTCTTGCTTTCTTAATTTCTGTTAATCGCGCCTTCATAATTTGTGTTAAACCTGCTTTCTTAATTTGTGTTAATCGAGCTCTTTTATGTTAATAAAGAAGGGGGAGTTGTGGGAGCATGGCCATGGGGGTCGACAAGTCCCATGTTTGGTGATAACATCCGACTGTTAAAGTAGAGACCATCAGGAAAGTAAAGAGTTGAGAGGGAACAAAGAAGGGTGATTCAGGAGACACCTTAAACAGGGACATGAAGAACAGGAACAGGGACAGGCTAACAGAGCAGGGAGAAACAAAAAACAGCATATGGGAGGGTCTCGTTGGCATATGCTGGACCCACAAACAAGGACTCCAGGAGTTGGAGGGGCAGCCAGAGCCCCCCGGCTGGGCAGCACTCAGTGCCTGCCTCTCCCAGGGACGGTTTTACAAAGATTGTTAAAGATAGACTTAGTATTCCTGGGAGTTTTTCTCTGTGTTTTAGTTTGTGTTGATCCTGCCTTCTTAATTTGTGTTACTCGCGCTTTCTTAAGTTAATGAAGAAGGGGAAGATGTGGGAGTGTGGCCATGGGGGTCGGCAAGCCCCATGGTTGGTGATAACATCCGACTCTTAAGGATGAGACCATCAGGAATTTAAAGAGCTGAGAGGGAACAAAGAAGGGTGATTCAGGTGACACCCTCTTGTGTGGGGTGGCTAGTTCTCCAGCCATTAATGCATGGAAGTGGCTGGGTGTTTGCTGTTGCCGGGCAAAGTTGTTGACCAATGACTACTTAGTGGAAAGGTACTGCTGTGAGGCGGAAGTTATAGGAAGGGAGCCTTTCCTGAATAAGGGATAGAATGAAGTTGTGCCCTCACTCTGAGAGATGAAGTTATGCCCTCAGTAAGAGAGAGTTCAAGTTATGTCATCAATAAAGAGGTAGCAGTTACAGATCCTGAAAGAACCCCGTTGTCCGTGCGGTCTTTACGCCACAAATCGCCCCCCAACAGGGACATGAAAACGAACAGGGACGAGAAGAAAACAAACAGGGAAATGAAGAACAGGAACAGAGACAGGCAAACAGAACAAGGACAAAAACAAAAAAGGAATGAATAGGGACAGGCAAACGGAACAGAAAAAAAAAAAAAGGAATTAATAGGTACAGGCTAACAGAACACGGACGAACAAAAAGAGCTTATGGGAGGGTCACGCTGGCTTACGCAGGACCCACAAACAAGGACTCCAGGAGTTGGAGGGGCAGCCAGAGCCCCCCGTCTGGGCAGCACTCAGTTCCTGCCTCTCCCAGGGATGGTTTTACAAAGGTTGTTAAAGATAGACTTAGTATGCCTGGCAGTTTTTCTCTGTGTTTTAGTTTGTGTTGATCCTGCCTTCTAAATTTGTGTTAATCGTGCTTTCTTATTTTAATAAAGAAGGGGGAGATGTGGGAGTGTGGCCATGGGGGTCGAAAAGCCCCATGGTTGGTGATAACATCCGACTCTTAAAGATGAGGCCATCAGGAAAGGAAAGCCTTGAGAGGGAACAAAGAAGGGTGATTCAGGAGACACCTTAAGCAGGGACATGAAGAACAGGAACAGGGATAGTCTAACAGAACAGGGACGAAAACAAAAAGGGAATGAATAGGGACAGGCTATCAGAACAGGGACAAACAAAAAACAGCGTATGGGAGGGTCTCGCTGGCATAGGCAGGACCCACAAACAAGGACTCCAGGAGTTGGAGGGGCAGCCAGAGCCCCCCGGCTGGGCAGCACTCAGTGCCTGCCTCTCCCAGGGATGGTTTTACAAAGGTTGTTAAAGATAGACTTAGTATGCCTGGCAGTTTTTCTCTGTGTTTTAGTTTCTGTTGATCCTGCCTTCTTAATTTGTGTTAATCGCGCTTTCTTATGTTAATAAAGAAGGGGAAGATGTGGGAGTGTGGCCATGGGGGTCGACAAGCCCCTTGGTTTGTGATAACATCGGACTCGTAAAGTAGAGACCACCAGGAAAGTAAAGCCTTGCGAGGGAACAAAGAAGGGTGATTCAGGAGACACCTTAAACAGGGACATGAAGAACAGGAACAGGGACAGGCTAACAGAGCAGGGAGAAACAAAAAACAGCATATGGGAGGGTCCCACTGGCATAGGCAGGACCCACAAACAAGGACTCCAGGAGTTGGAGGGGCAGCCAGAGCCCCCCGGCTGGGCAGTACTCAGTGCCTGCCTCTCCCAGGGATGGTTTTACAAAGGTTGTTAAAGATAGACTTAGTATGCCTGGCAGTTTTTCTCTGTGTTTTAGTTTGTGTTGATCCTGCCTTCTTAATTTGTGTTAATCGCGCTTTCTTAAGTTAATAAAGAAGGGGAAGATGTGGGAGTGTGGCCATGGGGGTCGACAAGCCCCATGGTTGGTAATAATATCCGACTCTTAAGGATGAGACCATCAGGAATTTAAAGAGTTGAGAGGGAACAAAGAAGGGTGATTCAGGTGACACCTTGTTGTCTGGGGTGGCTTGTTCTCCAGCCATTAAAGCATGGAAGTTGCTGGGTGTTTGCTGTTGCCGGGCAAAGTTGTTGACCAATGACTAGTTAGTGGAAAGGTACTGCTGTGAGGCAGAAGTTATAGGAAGGGAGCCTTTCCTGAATAAGGGATAGAATGAAGTTGTGCCCTCACTCTGAGAGATGAAGTTATGCCCTCAGTAAGAGAGAGTTCAAGTTATGTCATCAATAATGAGGTAGCAGTAACAGATCCTGAAAGAACCGCGTTGTCCGTGCGGTCTTTACGCCACAAATCGCCCCCCAACAGGGACATGAAAACTAACAGGGACCAGAAGAAAACAAACAGGGACATGAAGAAGAGGAACAGGGACAGGCAAACAGAACAGGGGCAAAAACAAAAAAGGAATGAATAGGGACAGGCAAACGGAACAGGGACAAAAACAGAAAAGGAATGATCAGGTACAGGCTAACAGAACAGGGATGACCAAAAAGAGCATATGGGAGGGTCACGATGGTTTACGCAGGACCCCCAAACAAGGACTCCAGGAGTTGGAGGGGCAGCCTAAGCCCCCCAGCTGGGCAGCACTCAGTGCCTGCCTCTCCCAGGGATGGGTTTACAAAGGTTGTTAAAGATAGACTTAGTATGCCTGGCAGTTTTTCTCTGTGTTTTAGTTTGTGCTGATCCTGCCTTCTTAATTTGTGTTAATCGCGCTTTCTTATGTTAATAAAGAAGGGGAAGATGTGGGAGTGTGGCCATGGGGGTCGACAAGCCCCATGGTTGGTGATAACATCAGACTCTTAATAACGAGACCATCAGGAAAGTAAAGCCTTGAGAGGGAACAAAGAAGGGTGATTCAGGAGACACCTTAAACAGGGACATGAAGAACAGGAACAGGGACAGGCTAACAGAGCAGGGAGAAACAAAAATCAGCATATGGGAGGGTCCCACTGGCATAGGCAGGACCCACAAACAAGGACTCCAGGAGTTGGAGGGGCAGCCAGAGCCCCCCAGCTGGGCAGCACTCAGTGCCTGCCTCTCCCAGGGACGGGGTTACAAAGTTTGTTAAAGATGGAATTAGTATGCCTGGCAGTTTTTCTCTGTATTTTAGTTTGTGTTAATAGTGCTTTCTTAATTTGTGTTACTCTTGCTTTCTTAATTTCTGTTAATCGCGCCTTCTTAATTTGTGTTAAACCTGCTTTCTTAATTTGTGTTAATCGAGCTCTTTTATGTTAGTAAAGGAGGGGGAGATGTGGGAGCCTGGCCATGGGGTTAGACAAGCCCCATGGTTGGTGATAAGATCTGACTAATAAAGTAGAGACCATCAGGAAAGTAAAGCCTTGAGAGGGAACAAAGAAGGGTGATTCAGGAGACACCTTAAACAGGGACATGAAGAACAGGAACAGGGATAGTCTAACAGAACCGGGACGAAAACAAAAAAGTAATGAATAGGGACAGGCTATCAGAACAGGGACAAACAAAAAACAGCGTATGGGAGGGTCTCGCTGGCATAGGCAGGACCCACAAACAAGGACTCCAGGAGTTGGAGGGGCAGCCAGAGCCCCCCAGCTGGGCAGCACTCAGTGCCTGCCTCTCCCAGGGATGGGGTTACAAAGTTTGTTAAAGATGGAATTAGTATGCCTGGCAGTTTTTCTCTGTGTTTTAGTTTGTGTTGATCCTGCCTTCTTAATTTGTGTTAATCGCGCTTTCTTATGTTAATAAAGAAGGGGAAGATGTGGGAGTGTGGCCATGGGGGTCGACAAGCCCCATGGTTGGTGGTAACATCAGACTCTTAATGATGAGACCATCAGGAAAGTAAAGAGTTGAGAGGGAACAAAGAAGGGTGATTCAGGAGACACCTTAAAAAAGGACATGAAGAACAGGAACAGGGACAGGCTAACGGAGCAGGGAGAAACAAAAAACAGCATAGGGGAGGGTCTCACTGGCATATGCTGGACCCAAAAACAAGGACTCCAGGAGTTGGAGGGGCAGCCAGAGCCCCCCGGCTGGGCAGCACTCAGTGCCTGCCTCTCCCAGGGATGGTTTTACAAAGATTGTTACAGATAGACTTAGTATGCCTGGCAGGTTTTCTCTGTGTTTTAGTTTGTTTTGATCCTGCCTTCTTAATTTGTGTTAATTGCGCTTTCTTATGTTAATAAAGAAGGGGAAGATGTGGGAGTGTGGCAATGGGGGTAGACAAGCCCCATGGTTGGTGATAACATCGGACTCTTAAGGATGAGACCATCAGGAATTTAAAGAGTTGAGAGGGAACAAAGAAGGGTGATTCAGGTGACACCTTCTTGTCTGGGGTGGCTAGTTCTCCAGCCATTAATGCATGGAAGTGGCTGGGTGTTTGCTGTTGCCGGGCAACGTTGTTGACCAATGACTAGTTAGTGGAAAGGTACTGCTGTGAGGCGGAAGTTATAGGAAGGGAGCCTTTCCTGAATAAGGGATAGAATGAAGTTGTGCCCTCACTCTGAGAGATGAAGTTATGCCCTCAGTAAGAGAGAGTTCAAGTTATGTCATCAATAAAGAGGTAGCAGTTACAGATCCTGAAAGAACCCCGTTGTCCGTGCGGTCTTTACGCCACAAATCGCCCCCCAACAGGGACAAGAAAACGAACAGGGACGAGAAGAAAACAAACAGGGGCATGAAGAACAGGAAGAGGGACAGGCTAACAGAACAAGGACAAAAACAAAAAAAAATGAATAGGGACAGGCAAACGGAACAGGGACAAAAACAGAAAAGGAATGAATAGGTACAGGCTAACAGAACAGGGACGAAAAAAAGAGGGTAAGGGAGGGTCACGCTGGCTTACGCAGGACCCCCAAACAAGGACTCCAGGAGTTGGAGGGGCAGCCAGAGCCCCCCAGCTGGGCAGCACTCAGTGCCTGCCTCTCCCAGGGATGGGGTTACAAAGTTTGTAAAAGATGGAATTAGTATGCCTGGCAGTTTTTCTCTGTGTTTTAGTTTGTGTTAATAGTGCTTTCTTAATTTGTGTTACTCTTGCTTTCATAATTTCTGTTAATCGCGCCTTCTTAATTTGTGTTAAACCTGCTTTCTTAATTTGTGTTAATCGAGCTCTTTTATGTTAATAAAGCAGGGGGAGATGTGGGAGCATGGCCATGGGGGTCCACAAGTCCCATGGTTGGTGATAACATCCAACTCTTAAAGATGAGGCCATCAGGAAAGTAAAGAGTTGAGAGGGAACAAAGAAGGGTGATTCAGGAGACACCTTAAACAGGGACATGAAGAACAGGAACAGGGACAGGCTAACGGAGCAGGGAGAAACAAAAAACAGCATATGGGAGAGTCCCACTGGCATATGCTGAACCCACAAACAAGGACTCCAGGAGTTGGAGGGGCAGCCAGAGCCCCCCAGCTGGGCAGCACTCAGGTCCTGCCTCTCCCAGGGACGGGGTTACAAAGTTTGTTAAAGATGAAATTAGTATGCCTGGCAGTTTCTCTCTGTGTTTTAGTTTGTGTTGATCCTGCCTTCTTAATTTGTGTTAATCGCGCTTTCTTATGTTAATAAAGAAGGGGAAGATGTGGGAGTGTGGCCATGGGGGTCGACAAGCCCCTTGGTTTGTGATAACATCGGACTCTTAAAGTAGAGACCACCAGGAAAGTAAAGCCTTGACAGGGAACAAAGAAGGGTGATTCAGGAGACACCTTAAGCAGGGACATGAAGAACAGGAACAGGGACAGGCTAACAGAGCAGGGAGAAACAAAAAACAGCATATGGGAGGGTCCCACTGGCATATGCTGGACCCACAAACAAGGACTCCAGGAGTTGGAGGGGCAGCCAGAGCCCCCCGGCTGGGCAGCACTCAGTGCCTGCCTCTCCCAGGGATGGTTTTACAAAGATTGTTAAAGATAGACTTAGTATGCCTGGCAGTTTTTCTCTGTGTTTTAGTTTGTGTTGATCCTGCCTTCTTAATTTGTGTTAATTGCGCTTTCTTATGTTAATAAAGAAGGGGAAGATGTGGGAGTTTGGCCATGGGGGTCGACAAGCCCCATGGTTGGTGATAACATCGGACTCTTAAGGATGAGACCATCAGGAATTTAAAGAGTTGAGAGGGAACAAAGAAGGGTGATTCAGGTGACACCTTCTTGTCTGGGGTGGCTAGTTCTCCAGCCATTAATGCATGGAAGTGGCTGGGTGTTTGCTGTTGCCGGGCAAAGTTGTTGACCAATGACTAGTTAGTGGAAAGGTACTGCTGTGAGGCGGAAGTTATAGGAAGGGAGCCTTTCCTGAATAAGGGATAGAATGAAGTTGTGCGCTCACTCTGAGAGATGAAGTTATGCCCTCAGTAAGAGAGAGTTCAAGTTATGTCATCAATAAAGAGGTAGCAGTTACAGATCCTGAAAGAACCCCGTTGTCCGTGCGGTCTTTACGCCACAAATCGCCCCCCAACAGGGACAAGAAAACGAACAGGGACGAGAAGAAAACAAACAGGGACATGAAGAACAGGAACAGGGACAGGCTAACAGAACAGGGATAAAAACAAAAAAGGAATGAATAGGGACAGGCAAACGGAACAGGAAAAAAAAAAAAAAGGAATGAATCGGTACAGGCTAACAGAACAGGGACGAACAAAAAGAGCTTATCGGAGGGTCACGCTGGCTTACGCAGGACCCCCAAACAAGGACTCCAGGAGTTGGAGGGGCAGCCAGAGCCCCCCGGCTGGGCAGCACTCAGTGCCTGCCTCTCCCAGGGATGGTTTTACAAAGGTTGTTAAAGATAGACTTAGTATGCCTGGCAGTTTTTCTCTGTGTTTTAGTTTGTGTTGATCCTGCCTTCTAAATTTGTGTTAATTGTGCTTTCTTATGTTAATAAAGAAGGGGAAGATGTGGGAGTGTGGCCATGGGGGTCGACAAGCCCCATGGTTGGTGATAACATTGGACTCTTAATGATGAGACCATCAGGAAAGTAAAGAGTTGAGAGGGAACAAAGAAGGGTGATTCAGGAGACACCATAAACAGGGACATGAAGAACAGGAACAGGGATAGTCTAACAGAACAGGGACAAAAACAAAAAAGGAATGAATAGGGACAGGCTATCAGAACAGGGACAAACAAAAAACAGCATATGGGAGGGTCTCGCTGGCATAGGCAGGACCCACAAACAAGGACTCCAGGAGTTGGAGGGGCAGCCAAAGCTCCCCGGCTGGGCAGCACTCAGTGCCTGCCTCTCCCAGGGATGGGGTTACAAAGTTTGTTAAAGATGGAATTAGTATGCCTGGCAGTTTTTCTCTGTATTTTAGTTTGTGTTAATAGTGCTTTCTTAATTTGTGTTACTCTTGCTTTCTTAATTTCTGTTAATCGCGCCTTCATAATTTGTGTTAAACCTGCTTTCTTAATTTGTGTTAATCGAGCTCTTTTATGTTAATAAAGAAGGGGGAGTTGTAGGAGTGTGGCCATGGGGGTCGACAAGTCCCATGGTTGGTGATAACATCGGACTCTTAAAGATGAGGCCATCAGGAAAGTAAAGAGTTGAGAGGGAACAAAGAAGGGTGATTCAGGAGACACCTTAAACAGGGACATGAAGAACAGGGACAGGCTAACAGAGCAGGGAGAAACAAAAAACAGCATATGGGAGGGTCCCACTGGCATATGCTAGACCCACAAACAAGGACTCCAGGAGTTGGAGGGGCAGCCAGAGCCCCCCGGCTGGGCAGCACTCAGTGCCTGCCTCTCCCAGGGATGGGGTTACAAAGTTTTTAAAAGATGGAATTAGTATGCCTGGCAGTTTTTCTCTGTGTTTTAGTTTGTGTTGATCCTGCCTTCTTAATTTGTGTTAATCGCGCTTTCTTAAGTTAATGAAGAAGGGGAAGATGTGGGAGTGTGGCCATGGGGGTCGACAAGCCCCATGGTTGGTGATAACATCCGACTATTAAAGTAGAGACCATCAGGAAAGTACACCCTTGAGGGGGAACAAAGAAGGGTTATTCAAAAGACACCTTAACCAGGGACATGAAGAACAGGAACAGGGATAGTCTAACAGAACAGGGACAAAAACAAAAAAGGAATGAATAGGGAAAGGCTATCAGAACAGGGACAAACAAAAAACAGCGTATGGGAGGGTCTCGCTGGCATAGGCAGGACCCACAAACAAGGACTCCAGGAGTTGGAGGGGCAGCCAGAGCCCCCCGGCTGGGCAGCACTCAGTGCCTGCCTCTCCCAGGGTTGGGGTTACAAAGTTTGTAAAAGATGGAATTAGTATGCCTGGCAGATTTTCTCTGTGTTTTAGTTTGTGTTGATCCTGCCTTCTTAATTTGTGTTACTCGCGCTTTCTTAAGTTAATGAAGAAGGGGAAGATGTGGGAGTGTGGCCATGGGGGTCGGCAAGCCCCATGGTTGGTGATAACATCCGACTCTTAAGGATGAGACCATCAGGAATTTAAAGAGCTGAGAGGGAACAAAGAAGGGTGATTCAGGTGACACCCTCTTGTGTGGTGTGGCTAGTTCTCCAGCCATTAATGCATGGAAGTGGCTGGGTGTTTGCTGTTGCCGGGCAAAGTTGTTGACCAATGACTAGTTAGTGGAAAGGTACTGCTGTGAGGCGGAAGTTATAGGAAGGGAACCTTTCCTGAATAAGGGATAGAATGAAGTTGTGCCCTCACTCTGAGAGATGAAGTTATGCCCTCAGTAAGAGAGAGTTCAAGTTATGTCATCAATAAAGAGGTAGCAGTTACAGATCCTGAAAGAACCCCGTTGTCCGTGCGGTCTTTACGCCACAAATCGCCCCCCAACAGGGACAAGAAAACGAACAGGGACGAGAAGAAAACAAACAGGGACATGAAGAACAGGAACAGGGACAGGCTAACAGAGCAGGGAGAAACAAAAAAGAGCATATGGGAGGGTCCCACTGGCATATGCTGGACCCACAAACAAGGACTCCAGGAGTTGGAGGGGCAGCCAGAGCCCCCCGGCTGGGCAGTACTCACTGCCTGCCTCTCCCAGGGATGGTTTTACAAAGGTTGTTAAAGATAGACTTAGTATGCCTGGCAGTTTTTCTCTGTGTTTTAGTTTGTGTTGATCCTGCCTTCTTAATTTGTGTTAATTGTGCTTTCTTATGTTAATAAAGAAGGGGAAGATGTGGGAGTGTGGCCATGGGGGTCGACAAGCCCCTTGGTTTGTGATAACATCGGACTCGTAAAGTAGAGACCACCAGGAAAGTAAAGCCTTGCGAGGGAACAAAGAAGGGTGATTCAGGAGACACCTTAAGCAGGGACATGAAGAACAGGAACAGGGACAGGCTAACAGAACAGGGACAAAACAAAAAAGGAATGAATAGGGACATGCTATCAGAACAGGGGCAAACAAAAAACAGCGTATGGGAGGGTCTCGCTGGCATAGGCAGGACCCACAAACAAGGACTCCAGGAGTTGGAGGGGCAGCCAGAGCCCCCCAGCTGGGAAGCACTCAGTGCCTGCCTCTCCCAGGGATGGGGTACAAAGTTTGTTAAAGATGGAATTAGTATGCCTGGCAGTTTTTCTCTGTATTTTATTTTGTGTTAATAGTGCTTTCTTAATTTGTGTTACTCTTGCTTTCTTAATTTCTGTTAATCGCGCCTTCATAATTTGTGTTAAACCTGCTTTCTTAATTTGTGTTAATCGAGCTCTTTTATGTTAATAAAGAAGGGGGAGTTGTGGGAGCATGGCCATGGGGGTCGACAAGTCCCATGGTTGGTGATAACATCCGACTCTTAAAGATGAGACCATCAGGAAAGTAAAGAGTTGAGAGGGAGCAAAGAAGGGTGATTCAGGAGACACCTTAAACAGGGACATGAAGAACAGGAACAGGGACAGGCTAACAGGGCAGGGAGAAACAAAAAACAGCATATGGGAGGGTCTCGTTGGCATATGCTGGACCCACAAACAAGGACTCCAGGAGTTGGAGGGGCAGCCAGAGCCCCCCGGCTGGGCAGCACTCAGTGCCTGCCTCTCCCAGGGACGGTTTTACAAAGATTGTTAAAGATAGACTTAGTATTCCTGGGAGTTTTTCTCTGTGTTTTAGTTTGTGTTGATCCTGCCTTCTTAATTTGTGTTACTCGCGCTTTCTTAAGTTAATGAAGAAGGGGAAGATGTGGGAGTGTGGCCATGGGGGTCGGCAAGCCCCATGGTTGGTGATAACATCCGACTCTTAAGGATGAGACCATCAGGAATTTAAAGAGCTGAGAGGGAACAAAGAAGGGTGATTCAGGTGACACCCTCTTGTGTGGGGTGGCTAGTTGTCCAGCCATTAATGCATGGAAGTGGCTGGGTGTTTGCTGTTGCCGGGCAAAGTTGTTGACCAATGACTACTTAGTGGAAAGGTACTGCTGTGAGGCGGAAGTTATAGGAAGGGAGCCTTTCCTGAATAAGGGATAGAATGAAGTTGTGCCCTCACTCTGAGAGATGAAGTTATGCCCTCAGTAAGAGAGAGTTCAAGTTATGTCATCAATAAAGAGGTAGCAGTTACAGATCCTGAAAGGACCCCGTTGTCCGTGCGGTCTTTACGCCACAAATCGCCCCCCAACAGGGACATGAAAACGAACAGGGACGAGAAGAAAACAAACAGGGAAATGAAGAACAGGAACAGAGACAGGCAAACAGAACAAGGACAAAAACAAAAAAGGAATGAATAGGGACAGGCAAACGGAACAGGAAAAAAAAAAAAGGAATTAATAGGTACAGGCTAACAGAACAGGGACGAACAAAAAGAGCTTATGGGAGGGTCACGCTGGCTTACGCAGGACCCACAAACAAGGACTCCAGGAGTTGGAGGGGCAGCCAGAGCCCCCCGTCTGGGCAGCACTCAGTTCCTGCCTCTCCCAGGGATGGTTTTACAAAGGTTGTTAAAGATAGACTTAGTATGCCTGGCAGTTTTTCTCTGTGTTTTAGTTTGTGTTGATCCTGCCTTCTAAATTTTTGTTAATTGTGCTTTCTTATGTTAATAAAGAAGGGGAAGATGTGGGAGTGTGGCCATGGGGGTCGACAAGCCCCATGGTTGGTGATAACATTGGACTCTTAATGATGAGACCATCAGGAAAGTAAAGAGTTGAGAGGGAACAAAGAAGGGTGATTCAGGAGACACCATAAACAGGGACATGAAGAACAGGAACAGGGATAGTCTAACAGAACAGGGACAAAAACAAAAAAGGAATGAATAGGGACAGGCTATCAGAACAGGGACAAACAAAAAACAGCATATGGGAGGGTCTCGCTGGCATAGGCAGGACCCACAAACAAGGACTCCAGGAGTTGGAGGGGCAGCCAGAGCTCCCCGGCTGGGCAGCACTCAGTGCCTGCCTCTCCCAGGGACGGGGTTACAAAGTTTGTTAAAGATGGAATTAGTATGCCTGGCAGTTTTTCTCTGTATTTTAGTTTGTGTTAATAGTGCTTTCTTAATTTGTGTTACTCTTGCTTTCTTAATTTCTGTTAATCGCGCCTTCATAATTTGTGTTAAACCTGCTTTCTTAATTTGTGTTAATCGAGCTCTTTTATGTTAATAAAGAAGGGGGAGTTGTAGGAGTGTGGCCATGGGGGTCGACAAGTCCCATGGTTGGTGATAACATCGGACTCTTAAAGATGAGGCCATCAGGAAAGTAAAGAGTTGAGAGGGAACAAAGAAGGGTGATTCAGGAGACACCTTAAACAGGGACATGAAGAACAGGGACAGGCTAACAGAGCAGGGAGAAACAAAAAACAGCATATGGGAGGGTCCCACTGGCATATGCTAGACCCACAAACAAGGACTCCAGGAGTTGGAGGGGCAGCCAGAGCCCCCCGGCTGGGCAGCACTCAGTGCCTGCCTCTCCCAGGGATGGGGTTACAAAGTTTTTAAAAGATGGAATTAGTATGCCTGGCAGTTTTTCTCTGTGTTTTAGTTTGTGTTGATCCTGCCTTCTTAATTTGTGTTAATCGCGCTTTCTTAAGTTAATGAAGAAGGGGAAGATGTGGGAGTGTGGCCATGGGGGTCGACAAGCCCCATGGTTGGTGATAACATCCGACTATTAAAGTAGAGACCATCAGGAAAGTACACCCTTGAGAGGGAACAAAGAAGGGTTATTCAAAAGACACCTTAACCAGGGACATGAAGAACAGGAACAGGGATAGTCTAACAGAACAGGGACAAAAACAAAAAAGGAATGAATAGGGAAAGGCTATCAGAACAGGGACAAACAAAAAACAGCGTATGGGAGGGTCTCGCTGGCATAGGCAGGACCCACAAACAAGGACTCCAGGAGTTGGAGGGGCAGCCAGAGCCCCCCGGCTGGGCAGCACTCAGTGCCTGCCTCTCCCAGGGTTGGGGTTACAAAGTTTGTAAAAGATGGAATTAGTATGCCTGGCAGTTTTTCTCTGTGTTTTAGTTTGTGTTGATCCTGCCTTCTTAATTTGTGTTACTCGCGCTTTCTTAAGTTAATGAAGAAGGGGAAGATGTGGGAGTGTGGCCATGGGGGTCGGCAAGCCCCATGGTTGGTGATAACATCCGACTCTTAAGGATGAGACCATCAGGAATTTAAAGAGCTGAGAGGGAACAAAGAAGGGTGATTCAGGTGACACCCTCTTGTGTGGGGTGGCTAGTTCTCCAGCCATTAATGCATGGAAGTGGCTGGGTGTTTGCTGTTGCCGGGCAAAGTTGTTGACCAATGACTAGTTAGTGGAAAGGTACTGCTGTGAGGCGGAAGTTATAGGAAGGGAACCTTTCCTGAATAAGGGATAGAATGAAGTTGTGCCCTCACTCTGAGAGATGAAGTTATGCCCTCAGTAAGAGAGAGTTCAAGTTATGTCATCAATAAAGAGGTAGCAGTTACAGATCCTGAAAGAACCCCGTTGTCCGTGCGGTCTTTACGCCACAAATCGCCCCCCAACAGGGACAAGAAAACGAACAGGGACGAGAAGAAAACAAACAGGGACATGAAGAACAGGAACAGGGACAGGCTAACAGAGCAGGGAGAAACAAAAAAGAGCATATGGGAGGGTCCCACTGGCATATGCTGGACCCACAAACAAGGACTCCAGGAGTTGGAGGGGCAGCCAGAGCCCCCCGGCTGGGCAGTACTCAGTGCCTGCCTCTCCCAGGGATGGTTTTACAAAGGTTGTTAAAGATAGACTTAGTATGCCTGGCAGTTTTTCTCTGTGTTTTAGTTTGTGTTGATCCTGCCTTCTTAATTTGTGTTAATTGTGCTTTCTTATGTTAATAAAGAAGGGGAAGATGTGGGAGTGTGGCCATGGGGGTCGACAAGCCCCTTGGTTTGTGATAACATCGGACTCGTAAAGTAGAGACCACCAGGAAAGTAAAGCCTTGCGAGGGAACAAAGAAGGGTGATTCAGGAGACACCTTAAGCAGGGACATGAAGAACAGGAACAGGGACAGGCTAACAGAACAGGGACAAAACAAAAAAGGAATGAATAGGGACATGCTATCAGAACAGGGGCAAACAAAAAACAGCGTATGGGAGGGTCTCGCTGGCATAGGCAGGACCCACAAACAAGGACTCCAGGAGTTGGAGGGGCAGCCAGAGCCCCCCAGCTGGGAAGCACTCAGTGCCTGCCTCTCCCAGGGATGGGGTACAAAGTTTGTTAAAGATGGAATTAGTATGCCTGACAGTTTTTCTCTGTATTTTATTTTGTGTTAATAGTGCTTTCTTAATTTGTGTTACTCTTGCTTTCTTAATTTCTGTTAATCGCGCCTTCATAATTTGTGTTAAACCTGCTTTCTTAATTTGTGTTAATCGAGCTCTTTTATGTTAATAAAGAAGGGGGAGTTGTGGGAGCATGGCCATGGGGGTCGACAAGTCCCATGGTTGGTGATAACATCCGACTCTTAAAGATGAGGCCATCAGGAAAGTAAAGAGTTGAGAGGTAGCAAAGAAGGGTGATTCAGGAGACACCTTAAACAGGGACATGAAGAACAGGAACAGGGACAGGCTAACAGAGCAGGGAGAAACAAAAAAGAGCATATGGGAGGGTCTCGTTGGCATATGCTGGACCCACAAACAAGGACTCCAGGAGTTGGAGGGGCAGCCAGAGCCCCCCGGCTGGGCAGCACTCAGTGCCTGCCTCTCCCAGGGACGGTTTTACAAAGATTGTTAAAGATAGACTTAGTATTCCTGGGAGTTTTTCTCTGTGTTTTAGTTTGTGTTGATCCTGCCTTCTTAATTTGTGTTACTCGCGCTTTCTTAAGTTAATGAAGAAGGGGAAGATGTGGGAGTGTGGCCATGGGGGTCGGCAAGCCCCATGGTTGGTGATAACATCCGACTCTTAAGGATGAGACCATCAGGAATTTAAAGAGCTGAGAGGGAACAAAGAAGAGTGATTCAGGTGACACCCTCTTGTGTGGGGTGGCTAGTTGTCCAGCCATTAATGCATGGAAGTGGCTGGGTGTTTGCTGTTGCCGGGCAAAGTTGTTGACCAATGACTAGTTAGTGGAAAGGTACTGCTGTGAGGCGGAAGTTATAGGAAGGGAGCCTTTCCTGAATAAGGGATAGAATGAAGTTGTGCCCTCACTCTGAGAGATGAAGTTATGCCCTCAGTAAGAGAGAGTTCAAGTTATGTCATCAATAAAGAGGTAGCAGTTACAGATCCTGAAAGAACCCCGTTGTCCGTGCGGTCTTTACGCCACAAATCGCCCCCCAACAGGGACATGAAAACGAACAGGGACGAGAAGAAAACAAACAGGGAAATGAAGAACAGGAACAGAGACAGGGAAACAGAACAAGGACAAAATCAAAAAAGGAATGAATAGGGACAGGCAAACGGAACAGGAAAAAAAAAAAAGGAATTAATAGGTACAGGCTAACAGAACAGGGACGAACAAAAAGAGCTTATGGAAGGGTCACGCTGGCTTACGCAGGACCCACAAACAAGGACTCCAGGAGTTGGAGGGGCAGCCAGAGCCCCCCGTCTGGGCAGCACTCAGTTCCTGCCTCTCCCAGGGATGGTTTTACAAAGGTTGTTAAAGATAGACTTAGTATGCCTGGCAGTTTTTCTCTGTGTTTTAGTTTGTGTTGATCCTGCCTTCTAAATTTGTGTTAATCGTGCTTTCTTATTTTAATAAAGAAGGGGGAGATGTGGGAGTGTGGCCATGGGGGTCGACAAGCCCCATGGTTGGTGATAACATCCGACTCTTAAAGATGAGGCCATCAGGAAAGGAAAGCCTTGAGAGGGAACAAAGAAGGGTGATTCAGGAGACACCTTAAGCAGGGACATGAAGAACAGGAACAGGGATAGTCTAACAGAACAGGGACGAAAACAAAAAGGGAATGAATAGGGACAGGCTATCAGAACAGGGACAAACAAAAAACAGCGTATGGGAGGGTCTCGCTGGCATAGGCAGGACCCACAAACAAGGACTCCAGGAGTTGGAGGGGCAGCCAGAGCACCCCGGCTGGGCAGCACTCAGTGCCTGCCTCTCCCACGGCTGGTTTTACAAAGGTTGTTAAAGATAGACTTAGTATGCCTGGCAGTTTTTCTCTGTGTTTTAGTTTGTGTTGATCCTGCCTTCTTAATTTGTGTTAATTGTGCTTTCTTATGTTAATAAAGAAGGGGAAGATGTGGGAGTGTGGCCATGGGGGTCGACAAGCCCCTTGGTTTGTGATAACATCGGACTCGTAAAGTAGAGACCACCAGGAAAGTAAAGCCTTGCGAGGGAACAAAGAAGGGTGATTCAGGAGACACCTTAAACAGGGACATGAAGAACAGGAACAGGGACAGGCTAACAGAGCAGGGAGAAACAAAAAACAGCATATGGGAGGGTCCCACTGGCATATGCTGGACCCACAAAGAAGGACTCCAGGAGTTGGAGGGGCAGCCAGAGCCCCCCGGCTGGGCAGCACTCAGTGCCTGCCTCTCCCAGGGATGGGGTTACAAAGTTTGTTAAAGATGGAATTAGTATGCCTGGCAGTTTTTCTCTGTGTTTTAGTTTGTGTTAATAGTGCTTTCTTAATTTGTGTTACTCTTGCTTTCTTAATTTCTGTTAATCGCACCTTCATAATTTGTGTTAAACCTGCTTTCTTAATTTGTGTTAATCGAGCTCTTTTATGTTAATAAAGGAGGGGGAGTTGTGGGAGCATGTCCATGGGGGTCGACAAGTCCCATGGTTGGTGATAACATCCGACTCTTAAAGATGAGGCCATCAGGAATGTAAAGAGTTGAGAGGGAGCAAAGAAGGGTGATTCAGGAGACACCTTAGACAGGGACATGAAGAACAGGAACAGGGACAGGCTAACAGAGCAGGGAGAAACAAAAAACAGCATATGGGAGGGTCTCGTTGGCATATGCTGGACCCACAAACAAGGACTCCAGGAGTTGGAGGGGCAGCCAGAGCCCCCCGGCTGGGCAGCACTCAGTGCCTGCCTCTCCCAGGGACGGTTTTACAAAGATTGTTAAAGATAGACTTAGTATTCCTGGCAGTTTTTCTCTGTGTTTTAGTTTGTGTTGATCCTGCCTTCTTAATTTGTGTTACTCGCGCTTTCTTAAGTTAATGAAGAAGGGGAAGATGTGGGAGTGTGGCCATGGGGGTCGGCAAGCCCCATGGTTGGTGATAACATCCGACTCTTAAGGATGAGACCATCAGGAATTTAAAGAGCTGAGAGGGAACAAAGAAGGGTGATTCAGGTGACACCTTAAGCAGGGACATGAAGAACAGGAACAGGGATAGTCTAACAGAACAGGGACGAAAACAAAAAGGGAATGAATAGGGACAGGTTATCAGAACAGGGACAAACAAAAAACAGCGTATGGGAGGGTCTCGCTGGCATAGGCAGGACCCACAAACAAGGACTCCAGGAGTTGGAGGGGCAGCCAGAGCACCCCGGCTGGGCAGCACTCAGTGCCTGCCTCTCCCACGGCTGGTTTTACAAAGATTGTTAGAGATAGACTTAGTATGCCTGGCAGTTTTTCTCTGTGTTTTAGTTTGTGTTGATCCTGCCTTCTTAATTTGTGTTAATTGCGCTTTCATATGTTAATAAAGAAGGGGAAGATGTGGGAGTGTGGCCATGGGGGTCGACAAGCCCCTTGGTTTGTGATAACATCGGACTCTTAAAGTAGAGACCACCAGGAAAGTAAAGCCTTGCGAGGGAACAAAGAAGGGTGATTCAGGAGACACCTTAAGCAGGGACCTGAAGAACAGGAACAGGGACAGGCTAACAGAACAGGGACAAAATAAAAAAGGAATGAATAGGGACATGCTATCAGAACAGGGGCAAACAAAAAACAGCGTATGGGAGGGTCTCGCTGGCATTGGCAGGACCCACAAACAAGGACTCCAGGAGTTGGAGGGGCAGCCAGAGCCCCCCTGCTGGGCAGCACTCAGTGCCTGCCTCTCCCAGGGATGGGGTTACAAAGTTTGTAAAAGATGGAATTAGTATGCCTGGCAGTTTTTCTCTGTGTTTTAGTTTGTGTTGATCCTGCCTTCTTAATTTGTGTTAATCGCGCTTTCTTAAGTTAATGAAGAAGGGGAAGATGTGGGAGTGTGGCCATGGGGGTCGGCAAGCCCCATGGTTGGTGATAACATCCGACTCTTAAGGATGAGACCATCAGGAATTTAAAGAGCTGAGAGGGAACAAAGAAGGGTGATTCAGGAGACACCTTAAGCAGGGACATGAAGAACAGGAACAGGGATAGTCTAACAGAACAGGGGCAAAAACAAAAAAGGAATGAATAGGGACAGGCTATCAGAACAGCGACAAACAAAAAACAGCGTATGGGAAGGTCTCGCTGGCATAGGCAGGACCCCCAAACAAGGACTCCAGGAGTTGGAAGGGCAGCCAGAGCCCCCCGGCTGGGCAGTACTCAGTGCCTGCCTCTCCCAGGGATGGGGTTACAAAGTTTGTTAAAGATGGAATTAGTATGCCTGGCCGTTTTTCTCTGTATTTTAGTTTGTGTTAATAGTTCTTTCTTAATTTGTGTTAATTTTCCTTTCTTATTTTCTGTTAATCGCGCCTTCTTAATTTGTGTTAAACCTGCTTTCTTAATTTGTGTTAATCGAGCTCTTTTATGTTAATAAAGAAGGGGGAGTTCTGGGAGCATGGCCATGGGGGTCGACAAGTCCCATGGTTGGTGATAACATCGGACTCTTAAGGATGAGACCATCAGGAAAGTAAAGCCTTGAGAGGGAATAAAGAAGGGTGATTCAGGAGACACCTTAAGCAGGGACATGAAGAACAGGAACAGGGGCAGGCTCACAGAGCAGGGAGAAACAAAAAACAGCATATGGGAGGGTCCCACTGGCGTATGCTGGACCCACAAACAAGGACTCCAGGAGTTGGAGGGGCAGCCAGAGCCCCCCGGCTGGGCAGCACTCAGTGCCTGCCTCTCACAGGGATGGTTTTACAAAGATTGTTAAAGATAGACTTAGTATGCCTGGCAGTTTTTCTCTGTGTTTTAGTTTGTGTTGATCCTGCCTTCTTAATTTGTGTTAATCGTGCTTTCTTATTTTATTAAAGAAGGGGGAGATGTGGGAGTGTGGCCATGGGGGTCGACAAGCCCCATGGTTGGTGATAACATCCGACTGTTAAAGTAGAGACCATCAGGAAAGTAAAACCTTGAGAGGGAACAAAGAAGGGTGATTCAGGAGACACCTTAAGCAGGGACATGAAGAACAGGAACAGGGATAGTCTAACAGAACAGGGAGGAAAACAAAGAGGGAATGAATAGGGACAGGCTATCAGAACAGGGACAAACAAAAAACAGCGTATGGGAGGGTCTCGCTGGCATACGCAGGACCCTCACAAAAGGACTCCAGGAGTTGGAGGGGCAGCCAGAGCCCCCCGGCTGGGCAGCACTCAGTGCCTGCCTCTCCCAGGGATGGTTTTGCAAAGGTTGTTAAAGATAGACTTAGTATGCCTGGCAGTTTTTCTCTGTGTTTTAGTTTGTGTTGATCCTGCCTTCTTAATTTGTGATAATCGCGCTTTCTTATGTTAATAAAGAAGGAGGAGATGTGGGAATGTGGCCATGGGGGTCGACAAGCCCCATGGTTGGTAATAACATCCGACTCTTAAGGATGAGACCATCAGGAATTTAAAGAGTTGAGAGGGAACAAAGAAGGGTGATTCAGGTGACACCTTCTTGTCTGGGGTGGCTAGTTCTCCAGCCATTAAAGCATGGAAGTTGCTGTGTGTTTGGTGTTGCCGGGCAAAGTTGTTGAGCAATGACTAGTTAGTGGAAAGGTACTGCTGTGAGGCGGAAATTATAGGAAGGGAGCCTTTCCTGAATAAGGGATAGAATGAAGTTGTGCCCTCACTCTGAGAGATGAAGTTATGCCTTCAGTAAGAGAGAGTTCAGGATATGTCGTCAATAAAGACGTGGCAGTTAAAGATCCTGAAAGAACCCCGTTGTCCGTGCGGTCTTTACGCCACAAATCGCCCCCCAACAGGGACATGAAAACGAACAGGGACGAGAAGAAAACAAACAGGGACATGAAGAACAGGAACAGGGACAGGCTAACAGAACAGGGACAAAAACAAAAAAGGAATGAATAGGGACAGGCAAACGGAACAGGGACAAAAACAGAAAAGGAATGAATAGGTACTGCTAACAGAACAGGGACGAACAAAAAGAGCTTATGGGAGGGTCACGCTGGCTTATGCAGGACCCACAAACAAGGACTCCAGGAGTTGGAGGGGCAGCCAGAGCCCCCCGGCTGGGCAGCACTCAGTGCCTGCCACTCCCAGGGATGGGGTTGCAAAGTTTGTTAAAGATAGTCTTAGTATGCCTGGCAGCTTTTCTCTGTGTTTTAGTTTGTGTTCATCCTGCCTTCTTAATTTGTGTTAATTGTGCTTTCTTATGTTAATAAAGAAGGGGAAGATGTGGGAGTGTGGCCATGGGGGTCGACAAGCCCCATGGTTGGTGATAACATCGGACTCTTAAAGTAGAGACCATCAGGAAAGTAAAGCCTTGAGAGGGAACAAAGAAGGGTGATTCAGGAGACACCTTAAGCAGGGACATGAAGAACAGGAACAGGGACAGGCTAACAGAACAGGGACAAAACAAAAAAGGAATGAATAGGGACATGCTATCAGTACAGGGACAAACAAAAAACAGCGTATTGGAGGGTCTCGCTGGCATAGGCAGGACCCACAAACAAGGACTCCAGGAGTTGGAGGGGCAGCCAGAGCCCCCCAGCTGGGCAGCACTCAGTGCCTGGCTCTCCCAGGGATGGGGTTACAAAGTTTGTTAAAGATGGAATTAGTATGCCTGGCAGTTTTTCTCTGTATTTTAGTTTGTGTTAATAGTGCTTTCTTAATTTGTGTTACTCTTGCTTTCTTAATTTCTGTTAATCGCGCCTTCATAATTTCTGTTAAACCTGCTTTCTTAATTTGTGTTAATCGAGCTCTTTTATGTTAATAAAGAAGTGGGAGTTGTGGGAGCATGGCCATGGGGGTCGACAAGTCCCATGGTTGGTGATAACATCTGACTCTTAAAGATGAGGCCATCAGGAAAGTAAAGCCTTGAGAGGGAACAAAGAAGGGTGATTCAGGAGACACCTTAAACAGGGACATGAAGAACAGGAACAGGGGCAGGCAAACAGAGCAGGGAGAAACAAAAAACAGCATATGGGAGGGTCCCACTGGCATATGCTGGACCCACAAACAAGGACTCCAGGAGTTGGAGGGGCAGCCAGAGCCCCCCGGCTGGGCAGCACTCGGTGCCTGCCTCTCCCAGGGACGGTTTTACAAAGATTGTTAAAGATAGACTTAGTATGCCTGGCAGTTTTTCTCTGTGTTTTAGTTTGTGTTGATCCTGCCTTCTTAATTTGTGTTAATCGCACTTTCTTATGTTAATAAAGAAGGGGAAGATGTGGGAGTGTGGCCATGGGGGTTGACAAGCCCCATGCTTGGTGATAACATCCGACTATTAAAGTAGAGACCATCAGGAAAGTAAAGCCTTGAGAGGGAACAAAGAAGGGTGATTCAGGAGACACCATAAACAGGGACATGAAGAACAGGAACAGGGATAGTCTAACAGAACAGGGACAAAAACAAAAAAGGAATGAATAGGGACAGGCTATCAGAACAGGGACAAACAAAAAACAGCGTATGGGAGGGTCTCGCTGGCATAGGCAGGACCCACAAACAAGGACTCCAGGAGTTGGAGGGGCAGCCAGAGCTCCCCGGCTGGGCAGCACTCAGTGCCTGCCTCTCCCAGGGATGGGGTTACAAAGTTTGTTAAAGATGGAATTAGTATGCCTGGCAGTTTTTCTCTGTATTTTAGTTTGTGTTAATAGTGCTTTCTTAATTTGTGTTACTCTTGCTTTCTTAATTTCTGTTAATCGCGCCTTCATAATTTGTGTTAAACCTGCTTTCTTAATTTGTGTTAATCGAGCTCTTTTATGTTAATAAAGAAGGGGGAGTTGTAGGAGTGTGGCCATGGGGGTCGACAAGTCCCATGGTTGGTGATAACATCCGACTCTTAAAGATGAGGCCATCAGGAAAGTAAAGAGTTGAGTGGGAACAAACAAGGGTGATTCAGGAGACACCTTAAACAGGGACATGAAGAACAGGGACAGGCTAACAGAGCAGGGAGAAACAAAAAACAGCATATGGGAGGGTCCCACTGGCATATGCTAGACCCACAAACAAGGACTCCAGGAGTTGGAGGGGCAGCCAGAGCCCCCCGGCTGGGCAGCACACAGTACCTGCCTCTCCCAGGGATGGGTTTACAAAGGTTGTTAAAGATAGACTTAGTATGCCTGGCAGTTTTTCTATGTGTTTTAGTTTGTGTTGATCCTGCCTTCTTAATTTGTGTTAATCGCGCTTTCTTATGTTAATAAAGAAGGGGAAGATGTGGGAGTGTGGCCATGGGGGTCGACAAGCCCCATGGTTGGTGATAACATCCGACTATTAAAGTAGAGACCATCAGGAAAGTAAACCCTTGAGAGGAAACAAAGAAGGGTGATTCAGGAGACACCTTAAGCAGGGACATGAAGAACAGGAACAGGGACAGGCTAACAGAACAGGGACAAAACAAAAAAGGAATGAATAGGGACAAGCTATCAGAACAGGGACAAACAAAAAACAGCGTATGGGAGGGTCTCGCTGGCATAGGCAGGACCCACAAACAAGGACTCCAGGAGTTGGAGGGGCAGCCAGAGCCCCCCAGCTGGGAAGCACTCAGTGCCTGCCTCTCCCAGGGATGGGGTTACAAAGTTTGTTAAAGATGGAATTAGTATGCCTGGCAGTTTTTCTCTGTATTTTAGTTTGTGTTAATAGTGCTTTCTTAATTTGTGTTACTCTTGCTTTCTTAATTTCTGTTAATCGCGCCTTCATAATTTGTGTTAAACCTGCTTTCTTAATTTGTGTTAATCGAGCTCTTTTACGTTAATAAAGAAGGGGGAGTTGTGGGAGCATGGCCATGGGGGTCGACAACTCCCATGGTTGGTGATAACATCTGACTCTTAAAGATGAGGGCATCAGGAAAGTAAAGCCTTGAGAGGGAACAAAGAAGGGTGATTCAGGAGACACCTTAAACAGGGACATGAAGAACAGGAACAGGGATAGTCTAACAGAACAGGGAGGAAAAAAAAAAAGGAATGAATAGGGACAGGCTATCAGAACAGGGACAAACAAAAAACAGCGTATGGGAGGGTCTCGCTGGCATAGGCAGGACCCACAAACAAGGACTCCAGGAGTTGGAGGGGCAGCCAGAGCCCCCCAGCTGGGCAGCACTCAGTGCCTGCCTCTCCCAGGGATGGGGTTACAAAGTTTGTAAAAGATGGAATTAGTATGCCTGGCAGTTTTTCTCTGTGTTTTAGTTTGTGTTAATAGTGCTTTCTTAATTTGTGTTACTCTTGCTTTCATAATTTCTGTTAATCGCGCCTTCTTAATTTGTGTTAAACCTGCTTTCTTAATTTGTGTCAATCGAGCTCTTTTATGTTAATAAAGCAGGGGGAGATGTGGGAGCATGGCCATGGGGGTCCACAAGTCCCATGGTTGGTGATAACATCCAACTCTTAAAGATGAGGCCATCAGGAAAGTAAAGAGTTGAGAGGGAACAAAGAAGGGTGATTCAGGAGACACCTTAAACAGGGACATGAAGAACAGGAACAGGGACAGGCTAACGGAGCAGGGAGAAACAAAAAACAGCATATGGGAGAGTCCCACTGGCATATGCTGGACCCACAAACAAGGACTCCAGGAGTTGGAGGGGCAGCCAGAGCCCCCCAGCTGGGAAGCACTCACTGCCTGCCTCTCCCAGGGATGGGGTTACAAAGTTTGTTAAAGATGGAATTAGTATGCCTGGCAGTTTTTCTCTGTGTTTTAGTTTGTGTTGATCCTGGCTTCTTAATTTGTGTTAATCGCGCTTTCTTATGTTAATAAAGAAGGGGAAGATGTGGGAGTGTGGCCATGGGGGTCGACAAGCCCCATGGTTGGTGGTAACATCAGACTCTTAATGATGAGACCATCAGGAAAGTAAAGAGTTGAGAGAGAACAAAGAAGGGTGATTCAGGAGACACCTTAAAAAGGGACATGAAGAACAGGAACAGGGACAGGCTAACAGAGCAGGGAGAAACAAAAAACAGCATATGGAAGGGTCCCACTGGCATATGCTGGACCCACAAACAAGGACTCCAGGAGTTGGAGGGGCAGCCAGAGCCCCCCGGCTGGGCAGCACTCAGTGCCTGCCTCTCCCAGGGATGGTTTTACAAAGGTTGTTAAAGATAGACTTAGTATGCCTGGCAGTTTTTCTCTGTTTTAGTTTGTGTTGATCCTGCCTTCTTAATTTGTGTTAATCGCGCTTTCTTAAGTTAATAAAGAAGGGGGAGATGTGGGAGTGTGGCCATGGGGGTCGACAGGCCCCATGGTTGGTGATAACATAGGACTCTTAAGGATGAGACCATCAGGAATTTAAAGAGTTGAGAGGGAACAAAGAAGGGTGATTCAGGTGACACCTTGTTGTCTGGAGTGGCTAGTTCTCCAGCCATTAATGCATGGAAGTGGCTGGGTGTTTGGTGTTGCCGGGCAAAGTTGTTGACCAATGACTAGTTAGTGGAAGGGTACTGCTGTGAGGCGGAAATTATAGGAAGGGAGCCTTTCCTGAATAAGGGATAGAATGAAGTTGTGCCCTCACTCTGAGAGATGAAGTTATGCCCTCAGTAAGAGAGAGTTCAAGTTATGTCATCAATAAAGAGGTAGCAGTTACAGATCCTGAAAGAACCCCGTTGTCCGTGCGGTCTTTACGCCACAAATCGCCCCCCAACAGGGACATGAAACGAACAGGGACGAGAAGAAAACAAACAGGGGAATGAAGAACAGGAACAGGGACAGGCTAACAGAACAGGGACAAAAACAAAAAAGGAATGATCAGGTACAGGCTAACAGAACAGGGACGAACAAAAAGAGCTTATGGGAGGGTCACGCTGGCTTACGCAGGACCCACAAACAAGGACTCCAGGAGTTGGAGGGGCAGCCAGAGCCCCCTGGCTGGGCAGCACTCAGTGCCTGCCTCTCCCAGGGATGGGGTTGCAAAGTTTGTTAAAGATAGACTTAGTATGCCTGGCAGTTTTTCTCTGTGTTTTAGTTTGTGTTGATCCTGCCTTCTTAATTTGTGTTAATCGCGTTTTCTTATGTTAATAAAGAAGGGGAAGATGTGGGAGTGTGGCCATGGGGGTCCACAAGTCCCATGGTTGGTGATAACATCCGACTCTTAAAGATGAGGCCATCAGGAAAGTAAAGAGTTGAGAGGGAACAAAGAAGGGTGATTCAGGAGACACCTTAAACAGGGACATGAAGAACAGGAACAGGGATAGTCTAACAGAACAGGGACGAAAACAAAAAAAGGAATGAATAGGGACAGGCTATCAGAACAGGGACAAACAAAAAACAGCGTATGGGAGGGTCTCGTTGGCATAGGCAGGACCCCCAAACAAGGACTCCAGGAGTTGGAGGGGCAGCCAGAGCCCCCCGGCTGGGCAGCACTCAGTGCCTGCCTCTCCCAGGGATGGTTTTACAAAGATTGTTAAAGATAGACTTAGTATGCCTGGCAGTTTTTCTCTGTGTTTTAGTTTGTGTTGATCCTGCCTTCTTAATATGTGTTAATCGCGCTTTCTTATGTTAATAAAGAAGGGGAAGATGTGGGAGTGTGGCCATGGGGGTCGACAAGCCCCATGGTTGGTGATAACATCGGACTCTTAAGGATGAGACCATCAGGAATTTAAAGAGTAGAGAGGGAACAAAGAAGGGTGATTCAGGTGACACCTTGTTGTCTGGGGTGGCTTGTTCTCCAGCCATTAAAGCATGGAAGTTGCTGGGTGTTTGCTGTTGCCGGGCAACGTTGTTGACCAATGACTAGTTAGTGGAAAGGTACTGCTGTGAGGCAGAAGTTATAGGAAGGGAGCCTTTCCTGAATAAGGGATAGAATGAAGTTGTGCCCTCACTCTGAGAGATGAAGTTATGCCCTCAGTAAGAGAGAGTTCAAGTTATGCCATCAATAAAGAGGTAGCAGTTACAGATCCTGAAAGAACCCCTTTGTCCGTGCGGTTTTTACTCCACAAATCGCCCCCCAAAAGGGACATGAAAACGAACAGGGACCAGAAGAAAACAAACAGGGACATGAAGAACAGGAACAGGGACAGGCTAACAGCACAGGGACAAAAACAAAAAAGGAATGAATAGGGACAGGCTAACAGAACAGGGACGAACAAAAAGAGCTTATGGGAGGGTCACGCTGGCTTACGCAGGACCCACAAACAAGGACTCCAGGAGTTGGAGGGGCAGCCAGAGCCCCCCGGCTGGGCAGCACTCAGGTCCTGCCTCTCCCAGGGATGGGGTTGCAAAGTTTGTTAAAGATAGTCTTAGTATGCCTGGCAGCTTTTCTCTGTGTTTTAGTTTGTGTTGATCCTGCCTTCTTAATTTGTGTTAATCGAGCTCTTTTATGTTAATAAAGAAGGGGGAGATTTGGGAGCGTGGCCATGGGGGTCGACAAGTCCCATGGTTGGTGATAACATCCAACTCTTAAAGATGAGGCCATCAGGAAAGTAAAGCCTTGAGAGGGAACAAAGAAGGGTGATTCAGGAGACACCTTAAACAGGGACATGAAGAACAGGAACAGGGGCAGGCAAACAGAGCAGGGAGAAACAAAAAACAGCATATGGGAGGGTCCCACTGGCATATGCTGGACCCACAAACAAGGACTCCAGGAGTTGGAGGGGCAGCCAGAGCCCCCCAGCTGGGCAGCACTCAGTGCCTGCCTCTCCCAGGGATGGGGTTACAAAGTTTGTAAAAGATGGAATTAGTATGCCTGGCAGTTTTTCTCTGTGTTTTAGTTTGTGTTGATCCTGCCTTCTTAATATGTGTTAATCGCGCTTTCTTAAGTTAATAAAGAAGGGGAAGATGTGGGAGTGTGGCAATGGGAGTCCACAAGCCCCATGGTTGGTGATAACATCCGACTCTTAAGGATGAGACCATCAGGAATTTAAAGAGTTGAGAGGGAACAAAGAAGGGTGATTCAGGTGACACCTTGTTGCCTGGGGTGGCTTGTTCTCCAGCCATTAAAGCATGGAAGTTGCTGGGTGTTTGCTGTTGCCGGGCAAAGTTGTTGACCAATGACTAGTTAGTGGAAAGGTACTGCTGTGAGGCGGAAATTATAGGAAGGGAGCCTTTCCTGAATAAGGGATAGAATGAAGTTGTGCCCTCACTCTGAGAGATGAAGTTATGCCTTCAGTAAGAGAGAGTTCAAGTTATGCCATCAATAAAGAGGTAGCAGTTACAGATCCTGAAAGAACCCCGTTGTCCGTGCGGTCTTTACGCCACAAATCGCCCCCCAACAGGGACATGAAAACGAACAGGGACCAGAAGAAAACAAACAGGGACATGAAGAACAGGAACAGGGACAGGCTAACAGCACAGGGACAAAAACAAAAAAGGAATGAATAGGGACAGGCTAACAGAACAGGGACGAACAAAAAGAGCTTATGGGAGGGTCACGCTGGCTTACGCAGGACCCCCAAACAAGGACTCCAGGAGTTGGAGGGGCAGCCAGAGCCCCCCGGCTGGGCAGCACTCAGTGCCTGCCACTCCCAGGGATGGGGTTGCAAAGTTTGTTAAAGATAGTCTTAGTATGCCTGGCAGCTTTTCTCTGTGTTTTAGTTTGTGTTGATCCTGCCTTCTTAATTTGTGTTAATAGAGCTTTCTTATGTTAATAAAGAAGGGGAAGATGTGGGAGTGTGGCCATGGGGGTCGACAAGCCCCATGGTTGGTGGTAACATCAGACTCTTAATGATGAGACCATCAGGAAAGTAAAGAGTTGAGAGAGAACAAAGAAGGGTGATTCAGGAGACACCTTAAAAAGGGACATGAAGAACAGGAACAGGGACAGGCTAACAGAACAGGGACAAAAACAAAAAAGTAATGAATCGGGACAGGCTATCAGAACAGGGACAAACAAAAAACAGCGTATGGGAGGGTCTCGTTGGCATACGCAGGACCCACAAACAAGGACTCCAGGAGTTGGAGGGGCAGCCAGAGCCCCCTGGCTTGGCAGTACTCAGTGCCTGCCTCTCCCAGGGATGGTTTTACAAAGGTTGTTAAAGATAGACTTAGTATGCCTGGCAGTTTTTCTCTGTGTTTTAGTTTGTGTTGATCCTGCCTTCTTAATTTGTGTTAATCGCACTTTCTTAAGTTAATAAAGAAGGGGGAGATGTGGGAGTGTGGCCATGGGGGTCGACAGGCCCCATGGTTGGTGATAACATAGGACTCTTAAGGATGAGACCATCAGGAATTTAAAGAGTTGAGAGGGAACAAAGAAGGGTGATTCAGGTGACACCTTGTTGTCTGGGGTGGCTAGTTCTCCAGCCATTAATGCATGGAAGTGGCTGGGTGTTTGCTGTTGCCGGGCAAAGTTGTTGACCAATGACTAGTTAGTGGAAAGGTACTGCTGTGAGGCGGAAATTATAGGAAGGGAGCCTTTCCTGAATAAGGGATAGAATGAAGTTGTGCCCTCACTCTGAGAGATGAAGTTATGCCCTCAGTAAGAGAGAGTTTAAGTTATGTCATCAATAAAGAGGTAGCAGTTACAGATCCTGAAAGAACCCCATTGTCCGTGCAGTCTTTACGCCACAAATCGCCCCCCAACAGGGACATGAAAACGAACAGGGACAAGAAGAATACAAACAGGGACATGAAGAATAGGAACAGGGACAGGCTAACAGCACAGGGACAAAAACAAAAAAGGAATGAATAGGGACAGGCAAACGGAACAGGGACAAAAACAGAAAAGGAATGATCAGGTACAGGCTAACAGAACAGGGACGAACAAAAAGAGCTTATGGGAGGGTCACGCTGGCTTACGCAGGACCCACAAACAAGGACTCCAGGAGTTGGAGGCGCAGCCAGAGCCCCCCGGCTGGGCAGCACTCAGTGCCTGCCTCTCCCAGGGATGGGGTTGCAAAGTTTGTTAAAGATAGACTTAGTATGCCTGGCAGTTTTTCTCTGTGTTTTAGTTTGTGTTGATCCTGCCTTCTTAATTTGTGTTAATCGCGTTTTCTTATGTTAATAAAGGAGGTGAAGATGTGGGAGTGTGCCTATGGGGGTCCACAAGCCCCATGGTTGGTGATAACATCCGACTACTAAAGTAGAGACCATCAGGAAAGTAAAGCCTTGAGAGGGAACAAAGAAGGGTGATTCAGGAGACACCATAAACAGGGACATTAAGAACAGGAACAGGGATAGTCTAACAGAACAGGGACAAAAACAAAAAAGGAATGAATAGGGACAGGCTATCAGAACAGGGACAAACAAAAAACAGCGTATGGGAGGGTCTCGCTGGCATAGGCAGGACCCACAAACAAGGACTCCAGGAGTTGGAGGGGCAGCCAGAGCTCCCCGGCTGGGCAGCACTCAGTGCCTGCCTCTCCCAGGGATGGTTTTACAAAGGTTGTTAAAGATAGACTTAGTATGCCTGGCAGTTTTTCTCTGTGTTTTAGTTTGTGTTGATCCTGCCTTCTTAATATGTGTTAATCGCGCTTTCTTAAGTTAATAAAGAAGGGGGAGATGTGGGAGTGTGGCCATGGGGGTCGACAAGCCCCATGGTTGGTGATAACATCAGACTCTTAATGATGAGACCATCAGGAAAGTAAAGCCTTGAGAGGGAACAAAGAAGGGTGATTCAGGAGACACCTTAAACAGGGACATGAAGAACAGGAACAGGGATAGTCTAACAGAACAGGGACAAAAACAAAAAAGGAATGAATAGGGACAGGCTATCAGAACAGGGACAAACAAAAAACAGCGTATGGGAGGGTCTCGCTGGCATAGGCAGGACCCACAAACAAGGACTCCAGGAGTTGGAGGGGCAGCCAGAGCCCCCCAGCTGGGCAGCACTCAGTGCCTGCCACTCCCAGGGACGGGGTTGCAAAGTTTGTTAAAGATGGAATTAGTATGCCTGGCAGCTTTTCTCTGTGTTTTAGTTTGTGTTGATCCTGCCTTCTTAATTTGTGTTAATCGCGCTTTCTTATGTTAATAAAGAAGGGGAAGATGTGGGAGTGTGGCAATGGGAGTCCACAAGCCCCATGGTTGGTGATAACATCCGACTCTTAAGGATGAGACCATCAGGAATTTAAAGAGTTGAGAGGGAACAAAGAAGGGTGATTCAGGTGACACCTTGTTGCCTGGGGTGGCTTGTTCTCCAGCCATTAAAGCATGGAAGTTGCTGGGTGTTTGCTGTTGCCGGGCAAAGTTGTTGACCAATGACTAGTTAGTGGAAAGGTACTGCTGTGAGGCGGAAATTATAGGAAGGGAGCCTTTCCTGAATAAGGGATAGAATGAAGTTGTGCCCTCACTCTGAGAGATGAAGTTATGCCTTCAGTAAGAGAGAGTTCAAGTTATGCCATCAATAAAGAGGTAGCAGTTACAGATCCTGAAAGAACCCCGTTGTCCGTGCGGTCTTTACGCCACAAATCGCCCCCCAAAAGGGACATGAAAACGAACAGGGACCAGAAGAAAACAAACAGGGACATGAAGAACAGGAACAGGGACAGGCTAACAGCACAGGGACAAAAACAAAAAAGGAATGAATAGGGACAGGCTAACAGAACAGGGACGAACAAAAAGAGCTTATGGGAGGGTCACGCTGGCTTACGCAGGACCCCCAAACAAGGACTCCAGGAGTTGGAGGGGCAGCCAGAGCCCCCCGGCTGGGCAGCACTCAGTGCCTGCCACTCCCAGGGATGGGGTTGCAAAGTTTGTTAAAGATAGTCTTAGTATGCCTGGCAGCTTTTCTCTGTGTTTTAGTTTGTGTTGATCCTGCCTTCTTAATTTGTGTTAATAGAGCTTTCTTATGTTAATAAAGAAGGGGAAGATGTGGGAGTGTGGCCATGGGGGTCGACAAGCCCCATGGTTGGTGGTAACATCAGACTCTTAATGATGAGACCATCAGGAAAGTAAAGAGTTGAGAGAGAACAAAGAAGGGTGATTCAGGAGACACCTTAAAAAGGGACATGAAGAACAGGAACAGGGACAGGCTAACAGAACAGGGACAAAAACAAAAAAGTAATGAATCGGGACAGGCTATCAGAACAGGGACAAACAAAAAACAGCGTATGGGAGGGTCTCGTTGGCATACGCAGGACCCACAAACAAGGACTCCAGGAGTTGGAGGGGCAGCCAGAGCCCCCTGGCTTGGCAGTACTCAGTGCCTGCCTCTCCCAGGGATGGTTTTACAAAGGTTGTTAAAGATAGACTTAGTATGCCTGGCAGTTTTTCTCTGTGTTTTAGTTTGTGTTGATCCTGCCTTCTTAATTTGTGTTAATCGCACTTTCTTAAGTTAATAAAGAAGGGGGAGATGTGGGAGTGTGGCCATGGGGGTCGACAGGCCCCATGGTTGGTGATAACATAGGACTCTTAAGGATGAGACCATCAGGAATTTAAAGAGTTGAGAGGGAACAAAGAAGGGTGATTCAGGTGACACCTTGTTGTCTGGGGTGGCTAGTTCTCCAGCCATTAATGCATGGAAGTGGCTGGGTGTTTGCTGTTGCCGGGCAAAGTTGTTGACCAATGACTAGTTAGTGGAAAGGTACTGCTGTGAGGCGGAAATTATAGGAAGGGAGCCTTTCCTGAATAAGGGATAGAATGAAGTTGTGCCCTCACTCTGAGAGATGAAGTTATGCCCTCAGTAAGAGAGAGTTTAAGTTATGTCATCAATAAAGAGGTAGCAGTTACAGATCCTGAAAGAACCCCATTGTCCGTGCAGTCTTTACGCCACAAATCGCCCCCCAACAGGGACATGAAAACGAACAGGGACGAGAAGAATACAAACAGGGACATGAAGAATAGGAACAGGGACAGGCTAACAGCACAGGGACAAAAACAAAAAAGGAATGAATAGGGACAGGCAAACGGAAAAGGGACAAAAACAGAAAAGGAATGATCAGGTACAGGCTAACAGAACAGGGACGAACAAAAAGAGCTTATGGGAGGGTCACGCTGGCTTACGCAGGACCCACAAACAAGGACTCCAGGAGTTGGAGGCGCAGCCAGAGCCCCCCGGCTGGGCAGCACTCAGTGCCTGCCTCTCCCAGGGATGGGGTTGCAAAGTTTGTTAAAGATAGACTTAGTATGCCTGGCAGTTTTTCTCTGTGTTTTAGTTTGTGTTGATCCTGCCTTCTTAATTTGTGTTAATCGCGTTTTCTTATGTTAATAAAGGAGGTGAAGATGTGGGAGTGTGCCTATGGGGGTCCACAAGCCCCATGGTTGGTGATAACATCCGACTACTAAAGTAGAGACCATCAGGAAAGTAAAGCCTTGAGAGGGAACAAAGAAGGGTGATTCAGGAGACACCATAAACAGGGACATGAAGAACAGGAACAGGGATAGTCTAACAGAACAGGGACAAAAACAAAAAAGGAATGAATAGGGACAGGCTATCAGAACAGGGACAAACAAAAAACAGCGTATGGGAGGGTCTCGCTGGCATAGGCAGGACCCACAAACAAGGACTCCAGGAGTTGGAGGGGCAGCCAGAGCTCCCCGGCTGGGCAGCACTCAGTGCCTGCCTCTCCCAGGGATGGGGTTACAAAGTTTGTTAAAGATGGAATTAGTATGCTTGGCAGTTTTTCTCTGTATTTTAGTTAGTGTTAATAGTGCTTTCTTAATTTGTGTTACTCTTGCTTTCTTAATTTCTGTTAATCGCGCCTTCATAATTTGTGTTAAACCTGCTTTCTTAATTTGTGTTAATCGAGCTCTTTTATGTTAATAAAGAAGGGGGAGTTGTAGGAGTGTAGCCATGGGGGTCGACAAGTCCCATGGTTGGTGATAACATCCGACTCTTAAAGATGAGGCCATCAGGAAAGTAAAGAGTTGAGAGGGAACAAAGAAGGGTGATTCAGGAGACACCTTAAACAGGGACATGAAGAACAGGGACAGGCTAACAGAGCAGGGAGAAACAAAAAACAGCATATGGGAGGGTCCCACTGGCATATGCTAGACCCACAAACAAGGACTCCAGGAGTTGGAGGGGCAGCCAGAGCCCCCCGGCTGGGCAGCACTCAGTGCCTGCCTCTCCCAGGGATGGGTTTACAAAGGTTGTTAAAGATAGACTTAATATGCCTGGCAGTTTTTCTATGTGTTTTAGTTTGTGTTGATCCTGCCTTCTTAATTTGTTTTAATTGTGCTTTCTTATGTTAATAAAGAAGGGGAAGATGTGGGAGTGTGGCCATGGGGGTCGACAAGCCCCATGGTTGGTGATAACATCCGACTATTAAAGTAGAGACCATCAGGAAAGTAAAGCCTTGAGTGGGAACAAAGAAGGGTTATTCAAAAGACACCTTAAACAGGGACATGAAGAACAGGAACAGGGATAGTCTAACAGAACAGGGAGGAAAACAAAAAAGGAATGAATAGGGACAGGCTATCAGAACAGGGACAAACAAAAAACAGCGTATGGGAGGGTCTCGCTGGCATAGGCAGGACCCACAAACAAGGACTCCAGGAGTTGGAGGGGCAGCCAGAGCTCCCCGGCTGGGCAGCACTCAGTGCCTGCCTCTCCCAGGGATGGGGTTGCAAAGTTTGTTAAAGATGGAATTAGTATGCCTGGCAGTTTTTCTCTGTATTTTAGTTTGTGTTAATAGTTCTTTCTTAATTTGTGTTACTTTTCCTTTCTTATTTTCTGTTAATCGCGCCTTCATAATTTGTGCTAAACATGCTTTCTTAATTTGTGTTAATCGAGCTCTTTTATGTTAATAAAGAAGGGGGAGTTGTGGGAGCATGGCCATGGGGGTCGACAAGTCCCATGGTTGGTGATAACATCCGACTCTTAAAGATGAGGCCATCAGGAAAGTAAAGAGTTGAGAGGGAACAAAGAAGGGTGATTCAGGAGACACCTTAAACAGGGACATGAAGAACAGGGACAGGCTAACAGAGCAGGGAGAAACAAAAAACAGCATATGGGAGGGTCCCACTGGCATATGCTAGACCCACAAACAAGGACTCCAGGAGTTGGAGGGGCAGCCAGAGCCCCCCGGCTGGGCAGCACTCAGTGCCTGCCTCTCCCAGGGACGGTTTTACAAAGGTTGTTAAAGATAGACTTAGTATGCCTGGCAGTTTTTCTCTTTGTTTTAGTTTGTGTTGATCCTGCCTTCTTAATTTGTGTTAATCGTGCTTTCTTATTTTAATAAAGAAGGGGGAGATGTGGGAGTGTGGCCATGGGGGTCGACAAGCCCCATGGTTGGTGATAACATCCGACTGTTAAAGTAGAGACCATCAGGAAAGTAAAGCCTTGAGAGGGAACAAAGAAGGGTGATTCAGGAGACACCTTAAGCAGGGACATGAAGAACAGGAACAGGGATAGTCTAACAGAACAGGGACGAAAACAAAAAGGGAATGAATAGGGACAGGCTATCAGAACAGGGACAAACAAAAAACAGCGTATGGGAGGGTCTCGCTGGCATAGGCAGGACCCACAAACAAGGACTCCAGGAGTTGGAGGGGCAGCCAGAGCCCCCCGGCTGGGCAGCACTCAGTGCCTGCCTCTCCCAGGGATGGGGTTACAAAGGTTGTTAAAGATGGAATTAGTATGCCTGGCAGTTTTTCTCTGTATTTTAGTTTGTGTTAATAGTGCTTTCTTAATTTGTGTTAATCGCGCTTTCTTATGTTAATAAAGAAGGGGAAGATGTGGGAGTGTGGCAATGGGGGTCAACAAGCCCCATGGTTGGTGATAACATCCGACTCTTAAGGATGAGACCATCAGGAATTTAAAGAGTTGAGAGGGAACAAAGAAGGGTGATTCAGGTGACACCTTCTTGTCTGGGGTGGCTAGTTCTCCAGCCATTAAAGCATGGAAGTTGCTGGGTGTTTGCTGTTGCCGGGCAAAGTTGTTGACCAATGACTAGTTAGTGGAAAGGTACTGCTGTGAGGCGGAAGTTATAGGAAGGGAGCCTTTCCTGAATAAGGGATAGAATGAAGTTGTGCCCTCACTCTGAGAGATGAAGTTATGCCCTCAGTAAGAGAGAGTTCAAGTTATGTCATCAATAATGAGGTAGCAGTTACAGATCCTGAAAGAACCCCGTTGTCCGTGCGGTCTTTACGCCACAAATCGCCCCCCAACAGGGACAAGAAAACGAACAGGGACGAGAAGAAAACAAACAGGGACATGAAGAACAGGAACAGGGACAGGCTAACAGAACAGGGACAAAAACAAAAAAGGAATGAATAGGGACAGGCAAACGGAACAGGAAAAAAAAAAAAAGGAATGAATCGGTACAGGCTAACAGAACAGGGACGAACAAAAAGAGCTTATGGGAGGGTCACGCTGGCTTACGCAGGACCCACAAACAAGGACTCCAGGAGTTGGAGGGGCAGCCAGAGCCCCCCGTCTGGGCAGCACTCAGTGCCTGCCTCTCCCAGGGATGGGGTTACAAAGTTTGTTAAAGATGGAATTAGTATGCCTGGCAGTTTTTCTCTGTATTTTAGTTTGTGTTGATCCTGCCTTCTTAATTTGTGTTAATTGCGCTTTCTTACGTTAATAAAGAAGGAGGAGATGTGGGAGTGTGGCCATGGGGGTCGACAAGCCCCATGGTTGGTGATCACATCCGACTCTTAAAGATGAGGCCATGAGGAAAGTAAAGCCTTGAGAGGGAACAAAGAAGGGTGATTCAGGAGACACCTTAAACAGGGACATGAAGAACAGGAACAGGCTAACAGAGCAGGGAGAAACAAAAAACAGCATATGGGAGGGTCCCACTGGCATATGCTAGACCCACAAACAAGGACTCCAGGAGTTGGAGGGGCAGCCAGAGCCCCCCGGCTGGGCAGCACTCAGTGCCTGCCTCTCCCAGGGACGGTTTTACAAAGGTTGTTAAAGATAGACTTAGTATGCCTGGCAGTTTTTCTCTTTGTTTTAGTTTGTGTTGATCCTGCCTTCTTAATTTGTTTTAATTGTGCTTTCTTATGTTAATAAAGAAGGGGAAGATGTGGGAGTGTGGCCATGGGGGTCGACAAGCCCCATGGTTGGTGATAACATCCGACTATTAAAGTAGAGACCATCAGGAAAGTAAACCCTTGAGTGGGAACAAAGAAGGGTTATTCAAAAGACACCTTAACCAGGGACATGAAGAACAGGAACAGGGATAGTCTAACAGAACAGGGAGGAAAACAAAAAAGGAATGAATAGGGACAGGCTATCAGAACAGGGACAAACAAAAAACAGCGTATGGGAGGGTCTCGCTGGCATAGGCAGGACCCACAAACAAGGACTCCAGGAGTTGGAGGGGCAGCCAGAGCCCCCCGGCTGGGAAGCACTCAGTGCCTGCCTCTCCCAGGGATGGGGTTGCAAAGTTTGTTAAAGATGGAATTAGTATGCCTCGCAGTTTTTCTCTGTATTTTAGTTTGTGTTAATAGTTCTTTCTTAATTTGTGTTACTTTTCCTTTCTTATTTTCTGTTAATCGCGCCTTCATAATTTGTGCTAAACATGCTTTCTTAATTTGTGTTAATCGAGCTCTTTTATGTTAATAAAGAAGGGGGAGTTGTGGGAGCATGGCCATGGGGGTCGACAAGTCCCATGGTTGGTGATAACATCCGACTCTTAAAGATGAGGCCATCAGGAAAGTAAAGAGTTGAGAGGGAACAAAGAAGGGTGATTCAGGAGACACCTTAAACAGGGACATGAAGAACAGGGACAGGCTAACAGAGCAGGGAGAAACAAAAAACAGCATATGGGAGGGTCCCACTGGCATATGCTAGACCCACAAACAAGGACTCCAGGAGTTGGAGGGGCAGCCAGAGCCCCCCGGCTGGGCAGCACTCAGTGCCTGCCTCTCCCAGGGACGGTTTTACAAAGATTGTTAAAGATAGACTTAGTATGCCTGGCAGTTTTTCTCTGTGTTTTAGTTTGTGTTGATCCTGCCTTCTTAATTTGTGTTAATCGTGCTTTCTTATTTTAATAAAGAAGGGGGAGATGTGGGAGTGTGGCCATGGGGGTCGACAAGCCCCATGGTTGGTGATAACATCCGACTATTAAAGTAGAGACCATCAGGAAAGTAAAGCCTTGAGAGGGAACAAAGAAGGGTGATTCAGGAGACACCTTAAGCAGGGACATGAAGAACAGGAACAGGGATAGTCTAACAGAACAGGGACGAAAACAAAAAGGGAATGAATAGGGACAGGCTATCAGAACAGGGACAAACAAAAAACAGCGTATGGGAGGGTCCCACTGGCATATGCTGGACCCACAAACAAGGACTCCAGGAGTTGGAGGGGCAGCCAGAGCCCCCCGGCTGGGCAGCACTCAGTGCCTGCCTCTCCCACGGATGGGGTTACAAAGGTTGTTAAAGATGGAATTAGTATGCCTGGCAGTTTTTCTCTGTATTTTAGTTTGTGTTAATAGTGCTCTCTTAATTTGTGTTACTCTTGCTTTCTTAATTTCTGTTAATCGCGCCTTCATAATTTGTGTTAAACCTGCTTTCTTAATTTGTGTTAATCGAGCTCTTTTATGTTAATAAAGAAGGGGGAGATGTGGGAGCCTGGCCATGGGGGTCGACAAGTCCCATGGTTGGTGATAACATCTGACTCTTAAAGATGAGGCCATCAGGAAAGTAAAGCCTTGAGAGGGAACAAAGAAGGGTGATTCAGGAGACACCTTAAACAGGGACATGAAGAACAGGAACAGGGACAGGCTAACAGAGCAGGGAGAAACAAAAAAGAGCATATGGGAGGGTCCCACTGGCATATGCTGGACCCACAAACAAGGACTCCAGGAGTTGGAGGGGCAGCCAGAGCCCCCCGGCTGGGCAGTACTCAGTGCCTGCCTCTCCCAGGGATGGTTTTACAAAGATTGTTAAAGATAGACTTAGTATGCCTGGCAGTTTTTCTCTGTGTTTTAGTTTGTGTTGATCCTGCCTTCTAAATTTGTGTTAATCGCGCTTTCTTATGTTAATAAAGAAGGGGAAGATGTGGGAGTGTGGCAATGGGGGTCAACAAGCCCCATGGTTGGTGATAACATCCGACTCTTAAGGATGAGACCATCAGGAATTTAAAGAGTTGAGAGGGAACAAAGAAGGGTGATTCAGGTGACACCTTCTTGTCTGGGGTGGCTAGTTCTCCAGCCATTAAAGCATGGAAGTTGCTGGGTGTTTGCTGTTGCCGGGCAAAGTTGTTGACCAATGACTAGTTAGTGGAAAGGTACTGCTGTGAGGCGGAAGTTATAGGAAGGGAGCCTTTCCTGAATAAGGGATAGAATGAAGTTGTGCCCTCACTCTGAGAGATGAAGTTATGCCCTCAGTAAGAGAGAGTTCAAGTTATGTCATCAATAAAGAGGTAGCAGTTACAGATCCTGAAAGAACCCCGTTGTCCGTGCGGTCTTTACGCCACAAATCGCCCCCCAACAAGGACAAGAAAACGAACAGGGACGAGAAGAAAACAAACAGGGACATGAAGAACAGGAACAGGGACAGGCTAACAGAACAGGGACAAAAACAAAAAAGGAATGAATAGGGACAGGCAAACGGAACAGGAAAAAAAAAAAAAGGAATGAATCGGTACAGGCTAACAGAACAGGGACGAACAAAAAGAGCTTATGGGAGGGTCACGCTGGCTTACGCAGGACCCACAAACAAGGACTCCAGGAGTTGGAGGGGCAGCCAGAGCCCCCCGTCTGGGCAGCACTCAGTGCCTGCCTCTCCCAGGGATGGGGTTACAAAGTTTGTTAAAGATGGAATTAGTATGCCTGGCAGTTTTTCTCTGTATTTTAGTTTGTGTTGATCCTGCCTTCTTAATTTGTGTTAATTGCGCTTTCTTACGTTAATAAAGAAGGAGGAGATGTGGGAGTGTGGCCATGGGGGTCGACAAGCCCCATGGTTGGTGATAACATCCGACTCTTAAAGATGAGGCCATGAGGAAAGTAAAGCCTTGAGAGGGAACAAAGAAGGGTGATTCAGGAGACACCTTAAACAGGGACATGAAGAACAGGAACAGGGACAGGCTAACAGAGCAGGGAGAAACAAAAAAGAGCATATGGGAGGGTCCCACTGGCATATGCTGGACCCACAAACAAGGACTCCAGGAGTTGGAGGGGCAGCCAGAGCCCCCCGGCTGGGCAGTACTCAGTGCCTGCCTCTCCCAGGGATGGTTTTACAAAGATTGTTAAAGATAGACTTAGTATGCCTGGCAGTTTTTCTCTGTGTTTTAGTTTGTGTTGATCCTGCCTTCTAAATTTGTGTTAATTGTGCTTTCTTATGTTAATAAAGAAGGGGAAGATGTGGGAGTGTGGCCATGGGGGTCGACAAGCCCCATGGTTGGTGATAACATCGGACTCTTAAGGATGAGACCATCAGGAAAGGAAAGCCTTGAGAGGGAACAAAGAAGGGTGATTCAGGAGACACCTTAACCAGGGACATGAAGAACAGGAACAGGGATAGTCTAACAGAACAGGGACCAAAACAAAAAGGGAATGAATAGGGACAGGCTATCAGAACAGGGACAAACAAAAAACAGCGTATGGGAGGGTCTCGTTGGCATAGGCAGGACCCAAAAACAAAGACTCCGGGAGTTGGAGGGGCAGCCAGAGCCCCCCAGCTGGGAAGCACTCAGTGCCTGCCTCTCCCAGGGATGGGGTTACAAAGTTTGTTAAAGATAGTCTTAGTATGCCTGGCAGTTTTTCTCTGTATTTTATTTTGTGTTAATAGTGCTTTCTTAATTTGTGTTACTCTTGCTTTCTTAATTTCTGTTAATCGCGCCTTCATAATTTGTGTTAAACCTGCTTTCTTAATTTGTGTTAATCGAGCTCTTTTATGTTAATAAAGAAGGGGGAGATGTGGGAGTGTGGCCATGGGGGTCGACAAGCCCCATGGTTGGTGATAACATCCGACTCTTAAAGTAGAGACCATCAGGAAAGTACAGCCTTGAGAGGGAACAAAGAAGGGTGATTCAGGAGACACCTTAACCAGGGACATGAAGAACAGGAACAGGGATAGTCTAACAGAACAGGGACGAAAACAAAAAGGGAATGAATAGGGACAGGCTATCAGAACAGGGACAAACAAAAAACAGCGTATGGGAGGGTCTCGCTGGCATAGGCAGGACCCACAAACAAGGACTCCAGGAGTTGGAGGGGCAGCCAGAGCCCCCCAGCTGGGAAGCACTCAGTGCCTGCCTCTCCCAGGGATGGGGTTACAAAGTTTGTTAAAGATGGAATTAGTATGCCTGGCAGTTTTTCTCTGTATTTTATTTTGTGTTAATAGTGCTTTCTTAATTTATGTTACTCTTGCTTTCTTAATTTCTGTTAATCGCGCCTTCATAATTTGTGTTAAACCTGCTTTCTTAATTTGTGTTAATCGAGCTCTTTTATGTTAATAAAGAAGGGGGAGTTGTGGGAGTGTGGCCATGGGGGTCGACAAGCCCCTTGGTTTGTGATAACATCGGACTCTTAAAGTAGAGACCACCAGGAAAGTAAAGCATTGACAGGGAACAAAGAAGGGTGATTCAGGAGACACCTTAAGCAGGGACATGAAGAACAGGAACAGGGACAGGCTAACAGAGCAGGGAGAAACAAAAAACAGCATATGGGAGGGTCCCACTGGCATATGCTGGACCCACAAACAAGGACTCCAGGAGTTGGAGGGGCAGCCAGAGCCCCCCGGCTGGGCAGCACTCAGTGCCTGCCTCTCCCAGGGATGGTTTTACAAAGATTGTTAAAGATAGACTTAGTATGCCTGGCAGTTTTTCTCTGTGTTTTAGTTTGTGTTGATCCTGCCTTCTTAATTTGTGTTAATTGCGCTTTCTTATGTTAATAAAGAAGGGGAAGATGTGGGAGTGTGGCAATGGGGGTCGACAAGCCCCATGGTTGGTGATAACATCGGACTCTTAAGGATGAGACCATCAGGAATTTAAAGAGTTGAGAGGGAACAAAGAAGGGTGATTCAGGTGACACCTTCTTGTCTGGGGTGGCTAGTTCTCCAGCCATTAATGCATGGAAGTGGCTGGGTGTTTGCTGTTGCCGGGCAAAGTTGTTGACCAATGACTAGTTAGTGGAAAGGTACTGCTGTGAGGCGGAAGTTATAGGAAGGGAGCCTTTCCTGAATAAGGGATAGAATGAAGTTGTGCACTCACTGTGAGAGATGAAGTTATGCCCTCAGTAAGAGAGAGTTCAAGTTATGTCATCAATAAAGAGGTAGCAGTTACAGATCCTGAAAGAACCCCGTTGTCCGTGCGGTCTTTACGCCACAAATCGCCCCCCAACAGGGACAAGAAAACGAACAGGGACGAGAAGAAAACAAACAGGGACATGAAGAACAGGAACAGGGACAGGCTAACAGAACAGGGACAAAAACAAAAAAGGAATGAATAGGGACAGGCAAACGGAACAGGAAAAAAAAAAAAAGGAATGAATCGGTACAGGCTAACAGAACAGGGACGAACAAAAAGAGCTTATGGGAGGGTCACGCTGGCTTACGCAGGACCCACAAACAAGGACTCCAGGAGTTGGAGGGGCAGCCAGAGCCCCCCGTCTGGGCAGCACTCAGTGCCTGCCTCTCCCAGGGATGGGGTTACAAAGTTTGTTAAAGATGGAATTAGTATGCCTGGCAGTTTTTCTCTGTATTTTAGTTTGTGTTGATCCTGCCTTCTTAATTTGTGTTAATTGCGCTTTCTTACGTTAATAAAGAAGGAGGAGATGTGGGAGTGTGGCCATGGGGGTCGACAAGCCCCATGGTTGGTGATAACATCCGACTCTTAAAGATGAGGCCATGAGGAAAGTAAAGCCTTGAGAGGGAACAAAGAAGGGTGATTCAGGAGACACCTTAAACAGGGACATGAAGAACAGGAACAGGGACAGGCTAACAGAGCAGGGAGAAACAAAAAAGAGCATATGGGAGGGTCCCACTGGCATATGCTGGACCCACAAACAAGGACTCCAGGAGTTGGAGGGGCAGCCAGAGCCCCCCGGCTGGGCAGTACTCAGTGCCTGCCTCTCCCAGGGATGGTTTTACAAAGATTGTTAAAGATAGTCTTAGTATGCCTGGCAGTTTTTCTCTGTATTTTATTTTGTGTTAATAGTGCTTTCTTAATTTGTGTTACTCTTGCTTTCTTAATTTCTGTTAATCGCGCCTTCATAATTTGTGTTAAACCTGCTTTCTTAATTTGTGTTAATCGAGCTCTTTTATGTTAATAAAGAAGGGGGAGATGTGGGAGTGTGGCCATGGGGGTCGACAAGCCCCATGGTTGGTGATAACATCCGACTCTTAAAGTAGAGACCATCAGGAAAGTAAAGCCTTGAGAGGGAACAAAGAAGGGTGATTCAGGAGACACCTTAACCAGGGACATGAAGAACAGGAACAGGGATAGTCTAACAGAACAGGGACGAAAACAAAAAGGGAATGAATAGGGACAGGCTATCAGAACAGGGACAAACAAAAAACAGCGTATGGGAGGGTCTCGCTGGCATAGGCAGGACCCACAAACAAGGACTCCAGGAGTTGGAGGGGCAGCCAGAGCCCCCCAGCTGGGAAGCACTCAGTGCCTGCCTCTCCCAGGGATGGGGTTACAAAGTTTGTTAAAGATGGAATTAGTATGCCTGGCAGTTTTTCTCTGTATTTTATTTTGTGTTAATAGTGCTTTCTTAATTTATGTTACTCTTGCTTTCTTAATTTCTGTTAATCGCGCCTTCATAATTTGTGTTAAACCTGCTTTCTTAATTTGTGTTAATCGAGCTCTTTTATGTTAATAAAGAAGGGGGAGTTGTGGGAGTGTGGCCATGGGGGTCGACAAGCCCCTTGGTTTGTGATAACATCGGACTCTTAAAGTAGAGACCACCAGGAAAGTAAAGCATTGACAGGGAACAAAGAAGGGTGATTCAGGAGACACCTTAAGCAGGGACATGAAGAACAGGAACAGGGACAGGCTAACAGAGCAGGGAGAAACAAAAAACAGCATATGGGAGGGTCCCACTGGCATATGCTGGACCCACAAACAAGGACTCCAGGAGTTGGAGGGGCAGCCAGAGCCCCCCGGCTGGGCAGCACTCAGTGCCTGCCTCTCCCAGGGATGGTTTTACAAAGATTGTTAAAGATAGACTTAGTATGCCTGGCAGTTTTTCTCTGTGTTTTAGTTTGTGTTGATCCTGCCTTCTTAATTTGTGTTAATTGCGCTTTCTTATGTTAATAAAGAAGGGGAAGATGTGGGAGTGTGGCAATGGGGGTCGACAAGCCCCATGGTTGGTGATAACATCGGACTCTTAAGGATGAGACCATCAGGAATTTAAAGAGTTGAGAGGGAACAAAGAAGGGTGATTCAGGTGACACCTTCTTGTCTGGGGTGGCTAGTTCTCCAGCCATTAATGCATGGAAGTGGCTGGGTGTTTGCTGTTGCCGGGCAAAGTTGTTGACCAATGACTAGTTAGTGGAAAGGTACTGCTGTGAGGCGGAAGTTATAGGAAGGGAGCCTTTCCTGAATAAGGGATAGAATGAAGTTGTGCGCTCACTGTGAGAGATGAAGTTATGCCCTCAGTAAGAGAGAGTTCAAGTTATGTCATCAATAAAGAGGTAGCAGTTACAGATCCTGAAAGAACCCCGTTGTCCGTGCGGTCTTTACGCCACAAATCGCCCCCCAACAGGGACAAGAAAACGAACAGGGACGAGAAGAAAACAAACAGGGACATGAAGAACAGGAACAGGGACAGGCTAACAGAACAAGGACAAAAACAAAAAAGGAATGGATAGGGACAGGCAAACGGAACAGAAAAAAAAAAAAAAGGAATGAATAGGGACAGGCTAACAGAACAGGGACGAACAAAAAGAGCTTATGGGAGGGTCACGCTGGCTTACGCAGGACCCCCAAACAAGGACTCCAGGAGTTGGAGGGGCAGCCAGAGCCCCCCGGCTGGGCAGCACTCAGTGCCTGCCTCTCCCAGGGATGGGGTTGCAAAGTTTGTTAAAGATAGTCTTAGTATGCCTGGCATTTTTTCTCTGTGTTTTAGTTTGTGTTGATCCTGCCTTCTTAATTTGTGTTAATTGTGCTTTCTTATGTTAATAAAGAAGGGGAAGATGTGGGAGTGTGGCCATGGGGGTCGACAAGCCCCATGGTTGGTGATCACATCCGACTCTTAAAGATGAGACCATCAGGAAAGTAAAGCCTTGAGAGGGAACAAAGAAGGGTGATTCAGGAGACACCTTAAACAGGGACATGAAGAACAGGAACAGGGACAGGCTAACAGAGCAGGGAGAAACAAAGAAGAGCATATGGGAGGGTCCCACTGGCATATGCTGGACCCACAAACAAGGACTCCAGGAGTTGGAGGGGCAGCCAGAGCCCCCCGGCTGGGCAGTACTCAGTGCCTGCCTCTCCCAGGGATGGTTTTACAAAGGTTGTTAAAGATAGACTTAGTATGCCTGGCAGTTTTTCTCTGTGTTTTAGTTTGTGTTGATCCTGCCTTCTTAATTTGTGTTAATCGCGCTTTCTTATGTTAATAAAGAAGGGGAAGATGTGGGAGTTTGGCCATGGGGGTCGACAAGCCCCATGGTTGGTGATAACATTGGACTCTTAAGGATGAGACCATCAGGAATTTAAAGAGTTGAGAGGGAACAAAGAAGGGTGATTCAGGTGACACCTTCTTGTCTGGGGTGGCTAGTTCTCCAGCCATTAATGCATGGAAGTGGCTGGGTGTTTGCTGTTGCCGGGCAAAGTTGTTGACCAATGACTAGTTAGTGGAAAGGTACTGCTGTGAGGCGGAAGTTATAGGAAGGGAGCCTTTCCTGAATAAGGGATAGAATGAAGTTGTGCCCTCACTCTGAGAGATGAAGTTATGCCCTCAGTAAGAGAGAGTTCAAGTTATGTCATCAATAAAGAGGTAGCAGTTACAGATCCTGAAAGAACCCCGTTGTCCGTGCGGTCTTTACGCCACAAATCGCCCCCCAACAGGGACAAGAAAACGAACAGGGACGAGAAGAAAACAAACAGGGACATGAAGAACAGGAACAGGGACAGGCTAACAGAACAGGGATAAAAAAAAAAAAGGAATGAATAGGGACAGGCAAACGGAACAGGAAAAAAAAAAAAAAGGAATGAATAGGTACAGGCTAACAGAACAGGGACGAACAAAAAGAGCTTATGGGAGGGTCACGCTGGCTTACGCAGGACCCCCAAACAAGGACTCCAGGAGTTGGAGGGGCAGCCAGAGCCCCCCGGCTGGGCAGCACTCAGTGCCTGCCTCTCCCAGGGATGGGGTTGCAAAGTTTGTTAAAGATAGTCTTAGTATGCCTGGCAGTTTTTCTCTGTGTTTTAGTTTGTGTTGATCCTGCCTTCTAAATTTGTGTTAATTGTGCTTTCTTATGTTAATAAAGAAGGGGAAGATGTGGGAGTGTGGCCATGGGGGTCGACAAGCCCCATGGTTGGTGATAACATCAGACTCTTAATGATGAGACCATCAGGAAAGTAAAGAGTTGAGAGGGAACAAAGAAGGGTGATTCAGGAGACACCATAAACAGGGACATGAAGAACAGGAACAGGGATAGTCTAACAGAACAGGGACAAAAACAAAAAAGGAATGAATAGGGACAGGCTATCAGAACAGGGACAAACAAAAAACAGCGTATGGGAGGGTCTCGCTGGCATAGGCAGGACCCCCAAACAAGGACTCCAGGAGTTGGAGGGGCAGCCAGAGCTCCCCGGCTGGGCAGCACTCAGTGCCTGCCTCTCCCAGGGATGGGGTTACAAAGTTTGTTAAAGATGGAATTAGTATGCCTGGCAGTTTTTCTCTGTGTTTTAGTTTGTGTTAATAGTGCTTTCTTAATTTGTGTTACTCTTGCTTTCTTAATTTCTGTTAATCGCGCCTTCATAATTTGTGTTAAACCTGCTTTCTTAATTTGTGTTAATCGAGCTCTTTTATGTTAATAAAGAAGGGGGAGTTGTAGGAGTGTGGCCATGGGGGTCGACAAGTCCCATGGTTGGTGATAACATCCGACTCTTAAAGATGAGGCCATCAGGAAAGTAAAGAGTTGAGAGGGAACAAAGAAGGGTGATTCAGGAGACACCTTAAACAGGGACATGAAGAACAGGGACAGGCTAACAGAGCAGGGAGAAACAAAAAACAGCATATGGGAGGGTCCCACTGGCATATGCTAGACCCACAAACAAGGACTCCAGGAGTTGGAGGGGCAGCCAGAGCCCCCCGGCTGGGCAGCACTCAGTGCCTGCCTCTCCCAGGGATGGGGTTACAAAGTTTTTAAAAGATGGAATTAGTATGCCTGGCAGTTTTTCTCTGTGTTTTAGTTTGTGTTGATCCTGCCTTCTTAATTTGTGTTAATCGCGCTTTCTTAAGTTAATGAAGAAGGGGAAGATGTGGGAGTGTGGCCATGGGGGTCGACAAGCCCCATGGTTGGTGATAACATCCAACTATTAAAGTAGAGACCATCAGGAAAGTACACCCTTGAGAGGGAACAAAGAAGGGTTATTCAAAAGACACCTTAACCAGGGACATGAAGAACAGGAACAGGGATAGTCTAACAGAACAGGGACAAAAACAAAAAAGGAATGAATAGGGAAAGGCTATCAGAACAGGGACAAACAAAAAACAGCGTATGGGAGGGTCTCGCTGGCATAGGCAGGACCCACAAACAAGGACTCCAGGAGTTGGAGGGGCAGCCAGAGCCCCCCGGCTGGGCAGCACTCAGTGCCTGCCTCTCCCAGGGATGGGGTTACAAAGTTTGTAAAAGATGGAATTAGTATGCCTGGCAGTTTTTCTCTGTGTTTTAGTTTGTGTTGATCCTGCCTTCTTAATTTGTGTTACTCGCGCTTTCTTAAGTTAATGAAGAAGGGGAAGATGTGGGAGTGTGGCCATGGGGGTCGGCAAGCCCCATGGATGGTGATAACATCGGACTCTTAAGGATGAGACCATCAGGAATTTAAAGAGCTGAGAGGGAACAAAGAAGGGTGATTCAGGTGACACCCTCTTGTGTGGGGTGGCTAGTTGTCCAGCCATTAATGCATGGAAGTGGCTGGGTGTTTGCTGTTGCCGGGCAAAGTTGTTGACCAATGACTAGTTAGTGGAAAGGTACTGCTGTGAGGCGGAAGTTATAGGAAGGGAGCCTTTCCTGAATAAGGGATAGAATGAAGTTGTGCCCTCACTCTGAGAGATGAAGTTATGCCCTCAGTAAGAGAGAGTTCAAGTTATGTCATCAATAAAGAGGTAGCAGTTACAGATCCTGAAAGAACCCCGTTGTCCGTGCGGTCTTTACGCCACAAATCGCCCCCCAACAGGGACATGAAAACGAACAGGGACGAGAAGAAAACAAACAGGGAAATGAAGAACAGGAACAGAGACAGGCAAACAGAACAAGGACAAAAACAAAAAAGGAATGAATAGGGACAGGCAAACGGAACAGGAAAAAAAAAATAAAGGAATTAATAGGTACAGGCTAACAGAACAGGGACGAACAAAAAGAGCTTATGGGAGGGTCACGCTGGCTTGCGCAGGACCCACAAACAAGGACTCCAGGAGTTGGAGGGGCAGCCAGAGCCCCCCGTCTGGGCAGCACTCAGTGCCTGCCTCTCCCAGGGATGGTTTTACAAAGTTTGTTAAAGATGGAATTAGTATGCCTGGCAGTTTTTCTCTGTATTTTAATTTGTGTTAATAGTGGTTTCTTAATTTGTGTTTCTCTAGCTTTCTTAATTTCTGTTAATCGCGCCTTCTTAATTTGTGTTAAACCTGCTTTCTTAATTTGTGTTAATCGAGCTCTTTTATGTTAATAAAGAAGGAGGAGATGTGGGAGCGTGGCCATGGGGGTCGACAAGTCCCATGGTTGGTGATAACATCCAACTCTTAAGGATGAGACCATCAGGAATTTAAAGAGTTGAGAGGGAACAAAGAAGGGTGATTCAGGTGACACCTTCTTGTCTGGGGTGGCTAGTTCTCCAGCCATTAATGCATGGAAGTGGCTGGGTGTTTGCTGTTGCCGGGCAAAGTTGTTGACCAATGACTAGTTAGTGGAAAGGTACTGCTGTGAGGCGGAAGTTATAGGAAGGGAGCCTTTCCTGAATAAGGGATAGAATGAAGTTGTGCCCTCACTCTGAGAGATGAAGTTATGCCCTCAGTAAGAGAGAGTTCAAGTTATGTCATCAATAAAGAGGTAGCAGTTACAGATCCTGAAAGAACCCCGTTGTCCGTGCGGTCTTTACGCCACAAATCGCCCCCCAACAGGGACAAGAAAACGAACAGGGACGAGAAGAAAACAAACAGGGACATGAAGAACAGGAACAGGGACAGGCTAACAGAACAGGGACAAAAACAAAAAAGGAATGAATAGGGACAGGCAAACGGAACAGGAAAAAGAAAAAAAAAGGAATGAATAGGTACAGGCTAACAGAACAGGGACGAACAAAGAGAGCTTATGGGAGGGTCACGCTGGCTTACGCAGGACCCCCAAACAAGGACTCCAGGAGTTGGAGGGGCAGCCAGAGCCCCCCAGCTGGGCAGCACTCAGTGCCTTCCTCTCCCAGGGATGGGGTTACAAAGTTTGTTAAAGATGGAATTAGTATGCCTGGCACTTTTTCTCTGTATTTTAATTTGTGTTAATAGTGCTTTCTTAATTCGTGTTTCTCTTGCTTTCTTAATTTCTGTTAATCGCGCCTTCTTAATTTGTGTTAAACCTGCTTTCTTAATTTGTGTTAATCGAGCTCTTTTATGTTAATAAAGAAGGGGGAGATGTGGGAGCCTGGCCATGGGGTTAGACAAGCCCCATGGTTGGTGATAAGATCTGACTAATAAAGTAGAGACCATCAGGAACGTAAAGCCTTGAGAGGGAACAAAGAAGGGTGATTCAGGAGACACCTTAAACAGGGACATGAAGAACAGGAACAGGGATAGTCTAACAGAACAGGGACGAAAATAAAAAAGTAATGAATAGGGACAGGCTATCAGAACAGGGACAAACAAAAAACAGCGTATGGGAGGGTCTCGCTGGCATAGGCAGGACCCCCAAACAAGGACTCCAGGAGTTGGAGGGGCAGCCAGAGCCCCCCGGCTGGGCAGCACTCAGTGCCTGCCTCTCCCAGGATTGTGGTTACAAAGTTTGTTAAAGATGGAATTAGTATGCCTGGCATTTTTTCTCTGTATTTTAATTTGTGTTAATAGTGCTTTCTTAATTTGTGTTTCTCTAGCTTTCTTAATTTCTGTTAATCGTGCCTTCTTAATTTGTGTTAAACCTGCTTTCTTAATTTGTGTTAATCGAGCTCTTTTATGTTAATAAAGAAGGGGGAGATGTGGGAGCCTGGCCATGGGGGTCGACAAGTCCCATGGTTGGTGATAACATCAGACTCTTAAAGATGAGGCCATCAGGAAACTAAAGAGTTGAGAGGGAACAAAGAAGGGTGATTCAGGAGACACCTTAAACAGGGACATGAAGAACAGGAACAGGGATAGTCTAACAGAACAGGGACAAAAACAAAAAAGGAATGAATAGGGACAGGCTATCAGAACAGGGACAAACAAAAAACAGCATATGGGAGGGTTCACTGGCCTATGCTGGACCCACAAACAAGGACTCCAGGAGTTGGAGGGGCAGCCAGAGCCCCCCGGCTGGGCAGCACTCAGTGCCTGCCTCTCCCAGGGATGGTTTTACAAAGGTTGTTAAAGATAGACTTAGTATGCCTGGCAGTTTTTCTCTGTGTTTTAGTTGGTGTTGATCCTGCCTTCTAAATTTGTGTTAATCGCGCTTTCTTATGTTAATAAAGAAGGGGAAGATGTGGGAGTCTGGCCATGGGGGTCGACAAGCCCCATGGTTGGTGATAACATCCCACTCTTAAAGATGAGGCCATCAAGAATTTAAAGAGTTGAGAGGGAACAAAGAAGGGTGATTCAGGTGACACCTTCTTGTCTGGGGTGGCTAGTTCTCCAGCCATTAAAGCATGGAAGTTGCTGGGTGTTTGCTGTTGCCGGGCAAAGTTGTTGACCAATGACTAGTTAGTGGAAAGGTACTGCTGTGAGGCGGAAGTTATAGGAAGGGAGCCTTTCCTGAATAAGGGATAGAATGAAGTTGTGCCCTCACTCTGAGAGATGAAGTTATGCCCTCAGTAAGAGAGAGTTCAAGTTATGTCATCAATAATGAGGTAGCAGTTACAGATCCTGATAGAACCCCGTTGTCCGTGCGGTCTTTACGCCACAAATCGCTCCCCAACAGGGACAAGAAAACGAACAGGGACGAGAAGAAAACAAACAGGGACATGAAGAACAGGAACAGGGACAGGCTAACAGAACAGGGACAAAAACAAAAAAGGAATGAATAGGGACAGGCAAACGGAACAGGAAAAAAAAAAAAAGGAATGAATCGGTACAGGCTAACAGAACAGGGACGAACAAAAAGAGCTTATGGGAGGGTCACGCTGGCTTACGCAGGACCCACAAACAAGGACTCCAGGAGTTGGAGGGGCAGCCAGAGCCCCCCGTCTGGGCAGCACTCAGTGCCTGCCTCTCCCAGGGATGGGGTTACAAAGTTTGTTAAAGATGGAATTAGTATGCCTGGCAGTTTTTCTCTGTATTTTAGTTTGTGTTGATCCTGCCTTCTTAATTTGTGTTAATTGCGCTTTCTTACGTTAATAAAGAAGGAGGAGATGTGGGAGTGTGGCCATGGGGGTCGACAAGCCCCATGGTTGGTGATCACATCCGACTATTAAAGATGAGGCCATCAGGAAAGTAAAGAGTTGAGAGGGAACAAAGAAGGGTGATTCAGGAGACACCTTAAACAGGGACATGAAGAACAGGGACAGGCTAACAGAGCAGGGAGAAACAAAAAAGAGCATATGGGAGGGTCCCACTGGCATATGCTAGACCCACAAACAAGGACTCCAGGAGTTGGAGGGGCAGCCAGAGCCCCCCGGCTGGGCAGCACTCAGTGCCTGCCTCTCCCAGGGACGGTTTTACAAAGATTGTTAAAGATAGACTTAGTATGCCTGGCAGTTTTTCTCTGTGTTTTAGTTTGTGTTGATCCTGCCTTCTTAATTTGTGTTAATCGTGCTTTCTTATTTTAATAAAGAAGGGGGAGATGTGGGAGTGTGGCCATGGGGGTCGACAAGCCCCATGGTTGGTGATAACATCCGACTATTAAAGTAGAGACCAGCAGGAAAGTAAAGCCTTGAGAGGGAACAAAGAAGGGTGATTCAGGAGACACCTTAAGCAGGGACATGAAGAACAGGAACAGGGATAGTCTAACAGAACAGGGACGAAAACAAAAAGGGAATGAATAGGGACAGGCTATCAGAACAGGGACAAACAAAAAACAGCGTATGGGAGGGTCTCGCTGGCTTACGCAGGACCCACAAACAAGGACTCCAGGAGTTGGAGGGGCAGCCAGAGCCCCCCGGCTGGGCAGCACTCAGTGCCTGCCTCTCCCAGGGATGGGGTTACAAAGGTTGTTAAAGATGGAATTAGTATGCCTGGCAGTTTTTCTCTGTATTTTAGTTTGTGTTAATAGTGCTTTCTTAATTTGTGTTACTCTTGCTTTCTTAATTTCTGTTAATCGCGCCTTCTTAATTTGTGTTAAACCTGCTTTCTTAATTTGTGTTAATCGAGCTCTTTTATGTTAATAAAGAAGGGGGAGATGTGGGAGCCTGGCCATGGGGGTCGACAAGTCCCATGGTTGGTGATAACATCTGACTCTTAAAGATGAGGCCATCAGGAAAGTAAAGCCTTGAGAGGGAACAAAGAAGGGTGATTCAGGAGACACCTTAAACAGGGACATGAAGAACAGGGACAGGCTAACAGAGCAGGGAGAAACAAAAAACAGCATATGGGAGGGTCCCACTGGCATATGCTAGACCCACAAACAAGGACTCCAGGAGTTGGAGGGGCAGCCAGAGCCCCCCGGCTGGGCAGCACTCAGTGCCTGCCTCTCCCAGGGATGGTTTTACAAAGATTGTTAAAGATAGACTTAGTATGCCTGGCAGTTTTTCTCTGTGTTTTAGTTTGTGTTGATCCTGCCTTCTTAATTTGTGTTAATTGCGCTTTCTTATGTTAATAAAGAAGGGGAAGATGTGGGAGTGTGGCAATGGGGGTCGACAAGCCCCATGGTTGGTGATAACATCGGACTCTTAAGGATGAGACCATCAGGAATTTAAAGAGTTGAGAGGGAACAAAGAAGGGTGATTCAGGTGACACCTTCTTGTCTGGGGTGGCTAGTTCTCCAGCCATTAATGCATGGAAGTGGCTGGGTGTTTGCTGTTGCCGGGTAAAGTTGTTGACCAATGACTAGTTAGTGGAAAGGTACTGCTGTGAGGCGGAAGTTATAGGAAGGGAGCCTTTCCTGAATAAGGGATAGAATGAAGTTGTGCGCTCACTCTGAGAGATGAAGTTATGCCCTCAGTAAGAGAGAGTTCAAGTTATGTCATCAATAAAGAGGTAGCAGTTACAGATCCTGAAAGAACCCCGTTGTCCGTGCGGTCTTTACGCCACAAATCGCCCCCCAACAGGGACAAGAAAACGAACAGGGACGAAAAGAAAACAAACAGGGACATGAAGAACAGGAACAGGGACAGGCTAACAGAACAAGGACAAAAACAAAAAAGGAATGGATAGGGACAGGCAAACGGAACAGAAAAAAAAAAAAAAGGAATGAATAGGTACAGGCTAACAGAACAGGGACGAACAAAAAGAGCTTATGGGAGGGTCACGCTGGCTTACGCAGGACCCCCAAACAAGGACTCCAGGAGTTGGAGGGGCAGCCAGAGCCCCCCGTCTGGGCAGCACTCAGTGCCTGCCTCTCCCAGGGATGGGGTTGCAAAGTTTGTTAAAGATAGTCTTAGTATGCCTGGCATTTTTTCTCTGTGTTTTAGTTTGTGTTGATCCTGCCTTCTTAATTTGTGTTAATTGTGCTTTCTTATGTTAATAAAGAAGGGGAAGATGTGGGAGTGTGGCCATGGGGGTCGACAAGCCCCATGGTTGGTGATCACATCCGACTCTTAAAGATGAGACCATCAGGAAAGTAAAGCCTTGAGAGGGAACAAAGAAGGGTGATTCAGGAGACACCTTAAACAGGGACATGAAGAACAGGAACAGGGACAGGCTAACAGAGCAGGGAGAAACAAAGAAGAGCATATGGGAGGGTCCCACTGGCATATGCTGGACCCACAAACAAGGACTCCAGGAGTTGGAGGGGCAGCCAGAGCCCCCCGGCTGGGCAGTACTCAGTGCCTGCCTCTCCCAGGGATGGTTTTACAAAGGTTGTTAAAGATAGACTTAGTATGCCTGGCAGTTTTTCTCTGTGTTTTAGTTTGTGTTGATCCTGCCTTCTTAATTTGTGTTAATCGCGCTTTCTTATGTTAATAAAGAAGGGGAAGATGTGGGAGTTTGGCCATGGGGGTCGACAAGCCCCATGGTTGGTGATAACATTGGACTCTTAAGGATGAGACCATCAGGAATTTAAAGAGTTGAGAGGGAACAAAGAAGGGTGATTCAGGTGACACCTTCTTGTCTGGGGTGGCTAGTTCTCCAGCCATTAATGCATGGAAGTGGCTGGGTGTTTGCTGTTGCCGGGCAAATTTGTTGACCAATGACTAGTTAGTGGAAAGGTACTGCTGTGAGGCGGAAGTTATAGGAAGGGAGCCTTTCCTGAATAAGGGATAGAATGAAGTTGTGCCCTCACTCTGAGAGATGAAGTTATGCCCTCAGTAAGAGAGAGTTCAAGTTATGTCATCAATAAAGAGGTAGCAGTTACAGATCCTGAAAGAACCCCGTTGTCCGTGCGGTCTTTACGCCACAAATCGCCCCCCAACAGGGACAAGAAAACGAACAGGGACGAGAAGAAAACAAACAGGGACATGAATAACAGGAACAGGGACAGGCTAACAGAACAGGGATAAAAAAAAAAAAAGGAATGAATAGGGACAGGCAAACGGAACAGGAAAAAAAAAAAAAGGAATGAATAGGTACAGGCTAACAGAACAGGGACGAACAAAAAGAGCTTATGGGAGGGTCACGCTGGCTTACGCAGGACCCCCAAACAAGGACTCCAGGAGTTGGAGGGGCAGCCAGAGCCCCCCGGCTGGGCAGCACTCAGTGCCTGCCTCTCCCAGGGATGGGGTTGCAAAGTTTGTTAAAGATAGTCTTAGTATGCCTGGCAGTTTTTCTCTGTGTTTTAGTTTGTGTTGATCCTGCCTTCTTAATTTGTGTTAATTGCGCTTTCATATGTTAATAAAGAAGGAGGAGATGTGGGAGTGTGGCCATGGGGGTCGACAAGCCCCATGGTTGGTGATCACATCCGACTCTTAAAGATGAGACCATCAGGAAAGTAAAGCCTTGAGAGGGAACAAAGAAGGGTGATTCAGGAGACACCTTAACCAGGGACATGAAGAACAGGAACAGGGACAGGCTAACAGAGCAGGGAGAAACAAAAAACAGCATATGGGAGGGTCCCACTGGCATATGCTGGACCCACAAACAAGGACTCCAGGAGTTGGAGGGGCAGCCAGAGCCCCCCGGCTGGGCAGTACTCAGTGCCTGCCTCTCCCAGGGATGGTTTTACAAAGATTGTTAAAGATAGACTTAGTATGCCTGGCAGTTTTTCTCTGTGTTTTAGTTTGTGTTGATCCTGCCTTCTAAATTTGTGTTAATTGTGCTTTCTTATGTTAATAAAGAAGGGGAATATGTGGGAGTGTGGCCATGGGGGTCGACAAGCCCCATGGTTGGTGATAACATCAGACTCTTAATGATGAGACCATCAGGAAAGTAAAGAGTTGAGAGGAACAAAGAAGGGTGATTCAGGAGACACCATAAACAGGGACATGAAGAACAGGAACAGGGATAGTCTAACAGAACAGGGACAAAAACAAAAAAGGAATGAATAGGGACAGGCTATCAGAACAGGGACAAACAAAAAACAGCGTATGGGAGGGTCTCGCTGGCATAGGCAGGACCCCCAAACAAGGACTCCAGGAGTTGGAGGGGCAGCCAGAGCTCCCCGGCTGGGCAGCACTCAGTGCCTGCCTCTCCCAGGGATGGGGTTACAAAGTTTGTTAAAGATGGAATTAGTATGCCTGGCAGTTTTTCTCTGTGTTTTAGTTTGTGTTAATAGTGCTTTCTTAATTTGTGTTACTCTTGCTTTCTTAATTTCTGTTAATCGCGCCTTCATAATTTGTGTTAAACCTGCTTTCTTAATTTGTGTTAATCGAGCTCTTTTATGTTAATAAAGAAGGGGGAGTTGTAGGAGTGTGGCCATGGGGGTCGACAAGTCCCATGGTTGGTGATAACATCCGACTCTTAAAGATGAGGCCATCAGGAAAGTAAAGAGTTGAGAGGGAACAAAGAAGGGTGATTCAGGAGACACCTTAAACAGGGACATGAAGAACAGGGACAGGCTAACAGAGCAGGGAGAAACAAAAAACAGCATATGGGAGGGTCCCACTGGCATATGCTAGACCCACAAACAAGGACTCCAGGAGTTGGAGGGGCAGCCAGAGCCCCCCGGCTGGGCAGCACTCAGTGCCTGCCTCTCCCAGGGATGGGGTTACAAAGTTTTTAAAAGATGGAATTAGTATGCCTGGCAGTTTTTCTCTGTGTTTTAGTTTGTGTTGATCCTGCCTTCTTAATTTGTGTTAATCGCGCTTTCTTAAGTTAATGAAGAAGGGGAAGATGTGGGAGTGTGGCCATGGGGGTCGACAAGCCCCATGGTTGGTGATAACATCCAACTATTAAAGTAGAGACCATCAGGAAAGTACACCCTTGAGAGGGAACAAAGAAGGGTTATTCAAAAGACACCTTAACCAGGGACATGAAGAACAGGAACAGGGATAGTCTAACAGAACAGGGACAAAAACAAAAAAGGAATGAATAGGGAAAGGCTATCAGAACAGGGACAAACAAAAAACAGCGTATGGGAGGGTCTCGCTGGCATAGGCAGGACCCACAAACAAGGACTCCAGGAGTTGGAGGGGCAGCCAGAGCCCCCCGGCTGGGCAGCACTCAGTGCCTGCCTCTCCCAGGGTTGGGGTTACAAAGTTTGTAAAAGATGGAATTAGTATGCCTGGCAGTTTTTCTCTGTGTTTTAGTTTGTGTTGATCCTGCCTTCTTAATTTGTGTTACTCGCGCTTTATTAAGTTAATGAAGAAGGGGAAGATGTGGGAGTGTGGCCATGGGGGTCGGCAAGCCCCATGGATGGTGATAACATCGGACTCTTAAGGATGAGACCATCAGGAATTTAAAGAGCTGAGAGGGAACAAAGAAGGGTGATTCAGGAGACACCTTAAAAAGGGACATGAAGAACAGGAACAGGGACAGGCTAACAGAGCAGGGAGAAACAAAAAACAGCATATGGGAGGGTCCCACTGGCATATGCTGGACCCAAAAACAAGGACTCCAGGAGTTGGAGGGGCAGCCAGAGCCCCCCGGCTGGGCAGCACTCAGTGCCTGCCTCTCCCAGGGATGGGGTTACAAAGTTTGTTAAAGATGGAATTAGTATGCCTGGCAGTTTTTCTCTGTATTTTAGTTTGTGTTAATAGTGCTTTCTTAATTTGTGTTACTCTTCCTTTCTTAATTTCTGTTAATCGCGCCTTCTTAATTTGTGTTAAACCTGCTTTCTTATTTTGTGTTAATCGAGCTCTTTTATGTTAATAAAGAAGGGGGAGATATGGGAGCATGGCCATGGGGGTCGACAGGCCCCATGGTTGGTGATAACATCCGACTCTTAAAGATGAGGCCATCAGGAATTTAAAGAGTTGAGAGGGAACAAAGAAGGGTGATTCAGGTGACACCTTCTTGTCTGGGGTGGCTAGTTCTCCAACCATTAATGCATGGAAGTGGCTGGGTGTTTGCTGTTGCCGGGCAAAGTTTTTGACCAATGACTAGTTAGTGGAAAGGTACTGCTGTGAGGCAGAAATTATAGGAAGGGAGCCTTTCCTGAATAAGGGATAGAATGAAGTTGTGCCCTCACTCTGAGAGATGAAGTTATGCCCTCAGTAAGAGAGAGTTCAAGTTATGTCATCAATAAAGAGGTAGCAGTTACAGATCCTGAAAGAACCCCGTTGTCCGTGCGGTCTTTACGCCACAAATCGCCCCCCAACAGGGACATGAAAACGAACAGGGACGAGAAGAAAACAAACAGGGACATGAAGAAGAGGAACAGGGACAGGCAAACAGAACAGGCACAAAACCAAAAAAGGAATGAATAGGGACAGGCAAACGGAACAGGGACAAAAACAGAAAAGGAATGATCAAGTACAGGCTAACAGAACAGGGATGACCAAAAAGAGCATATGGGAGGGTCACGATGGTTTACGCAGGACCCCCAAACAAGGACTCCAGGAGTTGGAGGGGCAGCCAGAGCCCCCCGGCTGGGCAGCACTCAGTGCCTGCCTCTCCCAGGGATGGTTTTACAAAGGTTGTTAAACATAGACTTAGTATGCCTGGCAGTTTTTCTCTGTGTTTTAGTTTGTGTTGATCCTGCCTTCTTAATTTGTGTTAATTGCGCTTTCTTATGTTAATAAAGAAGGGGAAGATGTGGGAGTGTGGCCATGGGGGTCGACAAGCCCCATGGTTGGTGATAACATAGGACTCTTAAGGATGAGACCATCAGGAATTTAAAGAGTTGAGAGGGAACAAAGAAGGGTGGTTCAGGTGACACCTTCTTGTCTGGGGTGGCTAGTTCTCCAGCCATTAATGCATGGAAGTGGCTGGTTGTTTGCTGTTGCCGGGCAAAGTTGTTGACCAATGACTAGTTAGTGGAAAGGTACTGCTGTGAGGAGGAAGTTATAGGAAAGGGAGCCTTTCCTGAATAAGGGATAGAATGAAGTTGTGCCCTCACTCTGAGAGATGAAGTTATGCCTTCAGTAAGAGAGAGTTCAAGTTATGTCATCAATAAAGAGGTAGCAGTTACAGATCCTGAAAGAACCCCGTTGTCCTTGCGGTCTTTACGCCACAAATCGCCCCCCAAAAGGGACATGAAAACGAACAGGGACGAGAAGAAAACAAACAGGGAAATGAACAGGAACAGGGACAGGCTAACAGCACAGGGACAAAAACAAAAAAGGAATGAATAGGGACAGGCAAACAGAACAGGGACGAACAAAAAGAGCTTATGGGAGGGTCACGCTGGCTTACGCAGGACCCACAAACAAGGACTCCAGGAGTTGGAGGGGCAGCCAGAGCCCCCCGGCTGGGCAGCACTCAGTGCCTGCCACTCCCAGGGATGGGGTTGCAAAGTTTGTTAAAGATGGAATTAGTATGCCTGGCAGCTTTTCTCTGTGTTTTAGTTTGTGTTGATCCTGCCTTCTTAATTTGTGTTAATCGAGCTCTTTTATGTTAATAAAGAAGGGGGAGATGTGGGAGCATGGCCATGGGGGTCGGCAAGTCCCATGGTTGGTGATAACATCCGACTCTTAATGATGAGACCATCAGGAAAGTAAAGCCTTGAGAGGGAACAAAGAAGGGTGATTCAGGAGACACCTTAAACAGGGACATGAAGAACAGGAACAGGGATAGTCTAACAGAACAGGGACAAAAACAAAAAAGGAATGAATAGGGACAGGCTATCAGAACAGGGACAAACAAAAAACAGCGTATGGGAGGGTCTCGCTGGCATAGGCAGGACCCACAAACAAGGACTCCAGGAGTTGGAGGGGCAGCCAGAGCCCCCCGGCTGGGCAGCACTCAGTGCCTGCCTCTCCCAGGGATGGGGTTACAAAGTTTGTTAAAGATGGAATTAGTATGCCTGGCAGTTTTTCTCTGTATTTTAGTTTGTGTTAATAGTGCTTTCTTAATTTGTGTTACTCCTCCTTTCTTAATTTCTGTTAATCGCGCCTTCTTAATTTGTGTTAAACCTGCTTTCTTAATTTGTGTTAATCAATCTCTTTTATGTTAGTAAAGAAGGGGGAGATGTGGGAGCATGACCATGGGGGTGGACAAGTCCCATGGTTGGTGATAACATCCGACTATTAAAGTAGAGACATTCAGGAAAGTAAAGAGTTGAAAGGGAACAAAGAAGGGTGATTCAGGAGACACCTTAAGCAGGGACATGAAGAACAGGAACAGGGATAGTCTAACAGAACAGGGACGAAAACAAAAAAAGGAATGAATAGGGACAGGCTATCAGAACAGGGACAAACAAAAAACAGCGTATGGGAGGGTCTCGCTGGCATAGGCAGGACCCCCAAACAAGGACTCCAGGAGTTGGAGGGGCAGCCAGAGCTCCCCGGCTGGGCAGCACTCAGTGCCTGCCTCTCCCAGGGATGGTTTTACAAAGATTGTTAAAGATAGACTTAGTATGCCTGGCAGTTTTTCTCTGTGTTTTAGTTTGTGTTGATCCTGCCTTCTTAATATGTGTTAATCGCGCTTTCTTATGTTAATAAAGAAGGGGGAGATGTGGGAGTGTGGCAATGGGGGTCCACAAGCCCCATGGTTGGTGATAACATCCGACTCTTAAGGATGAGACCATCAGGAATTTAAAGAGTTGAGAGGGAACAAAGAAGGGTGATTCAGGTGACACCTTGTTGTCTGGGGTGGCTTGTTCTCCAGCCATTAAAGCATGGAAGTTGCTGGGTGTTTGCTGTTGCCGGGCAACGTTGTTGACCAATGACTAGTTAGTGGAAAGGTACTGCTGTGAGGCGGAAGTTATAGAAAGGGAGCCTTTCCTGAATAAGGGACAGAATGAAGTTGTGCCCTCACTCTGAGAGATGAAGTTATGACTTCAGTAAGAGAGAGTTCAAGTTATGCCATCAATAAAGAGGTAGCAGTTACAGATCCTGAAAGAACCCCGTTGTCCGTGCGGTCTTTACGCCACAAATCGCCCCCCAAAAGGGACATGAAAACGAACAGGGACAAGAAGAAAACAAACAGGGACATGAAGAACAGGAACAGGGACAGGCTAACAGCACAGGGACAAAAACAAAAAAGGAATGAATAGGGACAGGCTAACAGAACAGGGACGAACAAAAAGAGCTTATGGGAGGGTCACGCTGGCTTACGCAGGACCCACAAACAAGGACTCCAGGAGTTGGAGGGGCAGCCAGAGCCCCCCGGCTGGGCAGCACTCAGTGCCTGCCACTCCCAGGGATGGGGTTGCAAAGTTTGTTAAAGATGGAATTAGTATGCCTGGCAGTTTTTCCCTGTATTTTAATTTGTGTTATTAGTGCTTTCTTAATTTGTGTTTCTCTAGCTTTCTTAATTTCTGTTAATCGCGCCTTCTTAATTTGGGTTAAACCTGCTTTCTTAATTTGTGTTAATCGAGCTCTTTTATGTTAATAAAGAAGGGGGAGATGTGGGAGCATGGCCATGGGGGTCGACAAGTCCCATGGTTGGTGATAACATCCGACTCTTAAAGATGAGACCATGAGGAAAGTAAAGCCTTGAGAGGGAACAAAGAAGGGTGATTCAGGATACACCTTAAACAGGGACATGAAGAACAGGAACAGGGACAGGCTAACAGAGCAGGGAGAAACAAAAAACAGCATATGGGAGGGTCCCACTGGCATATGCTGGACCCACAAACAAGGACTCCAGGAGTTGGAGGGGCAGCCAGAGCCCCCCAGCTGGGAAGCACTCAGTGCCTGCCTCTCCCAGGGATGGGGTTACAAAGTTTGTTAAAGATGGAATTAGTATGCCTGGCACTTTTTCTCTGTATTTTAATTTGTGTTGAGTGCTTTCTTAATTTGTGTTTCTCTTGCTTTCTTAATTTCTGTTAATCGCGCCTTCTTAATTTGTGTTAAACCTGCTTTCTTAATTTGTGTTAATCGAGCTCTTTTATGTTAATAAAGAAGGGGGAGATGTGGGAGCATGGCCATGGGGGTCCACAAGCCCTATGGTTGGTGATAACATCCAACTCTTAAAGATGAGGCCATCAGGAAAGTAAAGAGTTGAGAGGGAACAAAGTAGGGTGATTCAGGAGACACCTTAAACAGGGACATGAAGAACAGGAACAGGGACAGGCTAACAGAGCAGGGAGAAACAAAAAAGAGCATATGGGAGGGTCCCACTGGCATAGGCAGGACCCACAAAGAAGGACTCCAGGAGTTGGAGGGGCAGCCAGAGCCCCCCAGCTGGGCAGCACTCAGTGCCTGCCTCTCCCAGGGATGGTTTTACAAAGATTGTTAAAGATAGACTTAGTATGCCTGGCAGTTTTTCTCTGTGTTTTAGTTTGTGCTGATCCTGCCTTCTTAATTTGTGTTAATCGCGCTTTCTTAAGTTAATAAAGAAGGGGAAGATGTGGGAGTGTGTCCATAGGGGTCGACAAGCCCCATGGTTGGTGATCACATCCGACTCTTAAAGATGAGTCCATCAGGAAAGTAAAGCCTTGAGAGGGAACAAAGAAGGGTGATTCAGGAGACACCTTAAGCAGGGACATGAAGAACAGGAACAGGGATAGTCTAACAGAACAGGGACAAAAACAAAAAAGGAATGAATAGGGACATGCTATCAGAACAGGGACAAACAAAAAACAGCGTATGGGAGGGTCTCGCTGGCATAGGCATGACCTCCAAACAAGGACTCCAGGAGTTGGAGGGGCAGCCAGAGCCCCCCGGCTGGGCAGCACTCAGTGCCTGCCTCTCCCAGGGTTGTGGTTACAAAGTTTGTTAAAGATGGAATTAGTATGCCTGGCAGTTTTTCCCTGTATTTTAATTTGTGTTATTAGTGCTTTCTTAATTTGTTTTTCTCTAGCTTTCTTAATTTCTGTTAATCGCGCCTTCTTAATTTGGGTTAAACCTGCTTTCTTAATTTGTGTTAATCGAGCTCTTTTATGTTAATAAAGAAGGGGGAGATGTGGGAGCATGGCCATGGGGGTCGACAAGTCCCATGGTTGGTGATAACATCCGACTCTTAAAGATGAGACCATGAGGAAAGTAAAGCCTTGAGAGGGAACAAAGAAGGGTGATTCAGGAGACACCTTAAACAGGGACATGAAGAACAGGAACAGGGACAGGCTAACAGAGCAGGGAGAAACAAAAAACAGCATATGGGAGGGTCCCACTGGCATATGCTGGACCCACAAACAAGGACTCCAGGAGTTGGAGGGGCAGCCAGAGCCCCCCAGCTGGGAAGCACTCAGTGCCTGCCTCTCCCAGGGATGGGGTTACAAAGTTTGTTAAAGATGGAATTAGTATGCCTGGCACTTTTTCTCTGTATTTTAATTTGTGTTGAGTGCTTTCTTAATTTGTGTTTCTCTTGCTTTCTTAATTTCTGTTAATCGCGCCTTCTTAATTTGTGTTAAACCTGCTTTCTTAATTTGTGTTAATCGAGCTCTTTTATGTTAATAAAGAAGGGGGAGATGTGGGAGCATGGCCGTGGGGGTCCACAAGCCCTATGGTTGGTGATAACATCCAACTCTTAAAGATGAGGCCATCAGGAAAGTAAAGAGTTGAGAGGGAACAAAGTAGGGTGATTCAGGAGACACCTTAAACAGGGACATGAAGAACAGGAACAGGGACAGGCTAACAGAGCAGGGAGAAACAAAAAAGAGCATATGGGAGGGTCCCACTGGCATAGGCAGGACCCACAAAGAAGGACTCCAGGAGTTGGAGGGGCAGCCAGAGCCCCCCAGCTGGGCAGCACTCAGTGCGTGCCTCTCCCAGGGATGGTTTTACAAAGGTTGTTAAAGATAGACTTAGTATGCTTGGCAGTTTTTCTCTGTGTTTTAGTTTGTGCTGATCCAGCCTTCTTAATTTGTGTTAATTGCGCTTTCTTAAGTTAATAAAGAAGGGGAAGATGTGGGAGTGTGGCCATGGGGGTCGACAAGCCCCATGGTTGGTGATCACATCGGACTCTTAAGGATGAGACCATCAGGAAAGGAAAGCCTTGAGAGGGAACAAAGAAGGGTGATTCAGGAGACACCTTAACCAGGGACATGAAGAACAGGAACAGGGATAGTCTAACAGAACAGGGACAAACACAAAAAAGGAAAGAATAGGGACATGCTATCAGAACAGGGACAAACAAAAAACAGCGTATGGGAGGGTCTCGCTGGCATAGGCAGGACCCCCAAACAAGGACTCCAGGAGTTGGAGGGGCAGCCAGAGCCCCCCAGCTGGGCAGTACTCAGTGCCTGCCACTCCCCGCGATGGGGTTGCAAAGTTTGTTAAAGATGGAATTAGTATGCCTGGCAGTTTTTCTCTGTATTTTAGTTTGTGTTAATAGTGCTTTCTTAATTTGTGTTACTCTTGCTTTCTTAATTTCTGTTAATCGCGCCTTCTTAATTTGTGTTAAACCTGCTTTCTTAATTTGTGTTAATCGAGCTCTTTTATGTTAATAAAGAAGGGGGAGATGTGGGAGCATGGCCATGGGGGTCGACAAGTCCCATGGTTGGTGATAACATCCAACTCTTAAAGATGAGACCATGAGGAAAGTAAAGCCTTGAGAGGGAACAAAGAAGGGTGATTCAGGAGACACCTTAAGCAGGGACATGAAGAACAGGAACAGGGACAGGCTAACAGAACAGGGACGAAAACAAAAAGGGAATGAATAGGGACAGGCTATCAGAACAGGAACAAACAAAAAACAGCCTATGGGAGGGTCTCGCTGGCATAGGCAGGACCCACAAACAAGGACTCCAGGAGTTGGAGGGGCAGCCAGAGCCCCCCGGCTGGGCAGCACTCAGTGCCTGCCTCTCCCAGGGATGGGGTTACAAAGTTTGTTAAAGATGGAATTAGTATGCCTGGCAGTTTTTCTCTGTATTTTAGTTTGTGTTAATAGTGCTTTCTTAATTTGTGTTACTCTTGCTTTCTTAATTTCTGTTAATCGCGCCTTCATAATTTGTGTTAAACCTGCTTTCTTAATTTGTGTTAATCGAGCTCTTTTATGTTAATAAAGAAGGGGGAGTTGTGGGAGCATGGTCGTGGGGGTCGACAAGTCCCATGGTTGGTGATAACATCTGACTCTTAAAGATGAGGCCATCAGGAAAGTAAAGCCTTGAGAGGGAACAAAGAAGGGTGATTCAGGAGACACCTTAAACAGGGACATGAAGAACAGGAACAGGGACAAACTAACAGAGCAGGGAGAAACAAAAAACAGCATATGGGAGGGTCCCACTGGCGTATGCTGGACCCACAAACAAGGACTCCAGGAGTTGGAGGGGCAGCCAGAGCCCCCCGGCTGGGCAGCACTCAGGTCCTGCCTCTCCCAGGGACGGTTTTACAAAGATTGTTAAAGATAGACTTAGTATGCCTGGCAGTTTTTCTCTGTGTTTTAGTTTGTGTTGATCCTGCCTTCTTAATTTGTGTTAATCGCGCTTTCTTATGTTAATAAAGAAGGGGAAGATGTGGGAGTGTGGCCATGGGGGTCGAGAGGCCCCATGGTTGGTGATAACATCTGACTCTTAAAGATGAGGCCATCAGGAATTTAAAGATTTGAGAGGGAACAAAGAAGGGTGATTCAGGTGACACCTTCTTGTCTGGGGTGGCTAGTTCTCCAGCCATTAATGCATGGAAGTGGCTGGGTGTTTGCTGTTGCAGGGCAAAATTGTTTAACCAATGACTAGTTAGTGGAAAGGTACTGCTGTGAGGTGGAAGTTATAGGAAGGGAGCCTTTCCTGAATAAGTGATAGAATGAAGTTGTGCCCTCACTCTGAGAGATGAAGTTATGCCCTCAGTAAGAGAGAGTTCAAGTTATGTCATCAATAATGAGGTAGCAGTTACAGATCCTGAAAGTACCCCGGTGTCCGTGCCGTCTTTACGCCACAAATCGCCCCCCAACAGGGACATGAAAACGAACAGGGACGAGAAGAATACAAACAGGGACATGAAGAAGAGGAACAGGGACAGGCAAACAGCACAGGGACAAAAACAAAAAAGGAATGAATAGGGACAGGCAAACGGAACATGGACAAAAACAGAAAAGGAATGATCAGGTACAGGCTAACAGAACAGGGATGACCAAAAAGAGCATATGGGAGGGTCACGATGGTTTACGCAGGACCCCCAAACAAGGACTCCAGGAGTTGGAGGGGCAGCCAGAGCCCCCCGGCTGGGCAGCACTCAGTGCCAGCCTCTCCCAGGGATGGGGTTATAAAGTTTGTTAAAGATGGAATTAGTATGCCTGGCAGTTTTTCTCTGTATTTTAGTTTGTGTTAATAGTGCTTTCTTAATTTGTGTTACTCTTGCTTTCTTAATTTCTGTTAATCGCGCCTTCTTAATTGGTGTTAAACCTGCTTTCTTAATTTGTGTTAATCGAGCTCTTTTATGTTAATAAAGAAGGGGGAGTTGTAGGAGTGTGGCCATGGGGGTCGACAAGTCCCATGGTTGGTGATAACATCCGACTCTTAAAGATGAGGCCATCAGGAAAGTAAAGCCTTGAGAGGGAACAAAGAAGGGTGATTCAGGAGACACCTTAAACAGTGACATGAAGAACAGGAACAGGGATAGTCTAACAGAACAGGGACAAAAATAAAAAAGTAATGAATAGGGACAGGCTATCAGAACAGGGACAAACAAAAAACAGCGTATGGGAGGGTCTCGCTGGCATAGGCAGGACCCCCAAACAAGGACTCCAGGAGTTGGAGGGGCAGCCAGAGCCCCCCGGCTGGGCAGCACTCAGTGCCTGCCTCTCCCAGGGTTGTGGTTACAAAGTTTGTTAAAGATGAAATTAGTATGCCTGGCATTTTTTCTCTGTATTTTAATTTGTGTTAATAGTGCTTTCTTAATTTGTGTTTCTCTAGCTTTCTTAATTTCTGTTAATCGTGCCTTCTTAATTTGTGTTAAACCTGCTTTCTTAATTTGTGTTAATCGAGCTCTTTTATGTTAATAAAGAAGGGGGAGATGTGGGAGCCTGGCCATGGGGGTCCACAAGTCCCATGGTTGGTGATAACATCCGACTCTTAAAGATGAGGCCATCAGGAAACTAAAGAGTTGAGAGGGAACAAAGAAGGGTGATTCAGGAGACACCTTAAACAGGGACATGAAGAACAGGAACAGGGACAGGCTATCAGAACAGGGACAAACAAAAAACAGCATATGGGAGGGTCCCACTGGCGTATGCTGGACCCACAAACAAGGACTCCAGGAGTTGGAGGGGCAGCCAGAGCCCCCCGGCTGGGCAGCACTCAGTGCCTGCCTCTCCCAGGGATGGTTTTACAAAGATTGTTAAAGATAGACTTGGTATGCCTGGCAGTTTTGCTCTGTTTTAGTTTGCGTTGATCCTGCCTTCTTAATTTGTGTTAATCGCGCTTTCTTAAGTTAATAAAGAAGGGGAAGATGTGGGAGTGTGGCCATGGGGGTCGACAAGCCCCATGGTTGGTGATAACATCGGACTCTTAAAGATGAAACCATCAGGAAAGTAAAGCCTTGAGAGGGAACAAAGAAGGGTGATTCAGGAGACACCTTAAGCAGGGACATGAAGAACAGGAACAGGGACAGGATAACAGAGCAGGGAGAAACAAAAAACAGCATATGGGAGGGTCCCACTGGCATAGGCAGGACCCACAAACAAGGACTCCAGGAGTTGGAGGGGCAGCCAGAGCCCCCCAGATGGGAAGCACTCAGTGCCTGCCACTCCCAGGGATGGGGTTGCAAAGTTTGTTAAAGATAGTCTTAGTATGCCTGGCAGTTTTTCTCTGTGTTTTAGTTTGTGTTGATCCTGCCTTCTTAATTTGTGTTAATTGCGCTTTCTTATGTTAATAAAGAAGGAGGAGATGTGGGAGTGTGGCCATGGGGGTCGACAAGCCCCATGGTTGGTGATAACATCGGACTCTTAAGGATGAGACCATCAGGAAAGTAAAGCCTTGAGAGGGAACAAAGAAGGGTGATTCAGGAGACACCTTAACCAGGGACATGAAGAACAGGAACAGGGATAGTCTAACAGAACAGGGAGGAAAATAAAAAAGGAATGAATAGGGACAGGCTATCAGAACAGGGACAAACAAAAAACAGCGTATGGGAGGGTCTCGCTGGCATAGGCAGGACCCACAAACAAGGACTCCAGGAGTTGGAGGGGCAGCCAGAGCCCCCCAGCTGGGAAGCACTCAGTGCCTGCCTCTCCCAGGGATGGGGTTACAAAGTTTGTTAAAGATGGAATTAGTATGCCTGGCAGTTTTTCTCTGTTTTTTAGTTTGTGTTGATCCTGCCTTCTTAATTTGTGTTAATCGCGCTTTCTTAAGTTAATAAAGAAGGGGAAGATGTGGGAGTGTGGCCATGGGGGTCGACAAGCCCCATGGTTGGTGATAACATAGGACTCTTAAGGATGAGACCATCAGGAATTTAAAGAGTTGAGAGGGAACAAAGAAGGGTGATTCAGGAGACACCTTGTTGTCTGGGGTGGCTTGTTCTCCAGCCATTAAAGCATGGAAGTTGCTGGGTGTTTGCTGTTGCCGGGCATCGTTGTTGACCAATGACTAGTTAGTGGAAAGGTACTGCTGTGAGGCGGAAGTTATAGGAAGGGAACCTTTCCTGAATAAGGGATAGAATGAAGTTGTGCCCTCACTCTGAGAGATGAAGTTATGCCCTCAGTAAGAGAGAGTTCAAGTTATGCCATCAATAAAGAGGTAGCAGTTACAGATCCTGAAAGAACCCCGTTGTCCGTGCGGTCTTTACGCCACAAATCGCCCCCCAACAGGGACATGAAAACGAACAGGGACAAGAAGAAAACAAACAGGGACATGAAGAACAGGAACAGGGACAGGCTAACAGAACAGGGACAAAAACAAAAAAGGAATGAATAGGGACAGGCAAACTGAACAGGGACAAAAACAGAAAAAGAATGAATAGGTACAGGCTAACAGAACAGGGACGAACAAAAAGAGCTTATGGGAGGGTCTCGCTGGCATAGGCAGGACCCTCAAACAAGGACTCCAGGAGTTGGAGGGGCAGCCAGAGCCCCCCGGCTGGGCAGCACTCAGTGCCTGCCACTCCCAGGGACGGGGTTGCAAAGTTTGTTAAAGATAGTCTTAGTATGCCTGGCAGCTTTTCTCTGTGTTTTAGTTTGTGTTGATCCTGCCTTCTTAATTTGTGTTAATCGAGCTCTTTTATGTTAATAAAGAAGGGGGAGATGTGGGAGCGTGGCCATGGGGGTCGACAAGTCCCATGGTTGGTGATAACATCCAACTCTTAAAGATGAGGCCTTCAGGAAAGTAAAGAGTTGAGAGGGAACAAAGAAGGGTGATTCAGGAGACACCTTAAACAGGGACATGAAGAACAGGAACAGGGACAGGCTAACAGAACAGGGACAAACAAAAAACAGCATATGGGAGGGTCCCACTGGCATAGGCAGGACCCACAAAGAAGGACTCCAGGAGTTGGAGGGGCAGCCAGAGCCCCCCGGCTGGGCAGCACTCAGTGCCTGCCTCTCCCAGGGATGGTTTTACAAAGGTTGTTAAAGATAGACTTAGTATGCCTGGCAGTTTTTCTCTGTGTTTTAGTTTGTGTTGATCCTGCCTTCTTAATTTGTGTTAATCGCGCTTTCTTATGTTAATAAAGAAGAAGGAGATGTGGGAGTGTGTCCATGGGGGTCGACAAGCCCCATGGTTGGTGATAACATCCGACTCTTAAGGATGAGACCATCAGGAATTTAAAGAGTTGAGAGGGAACAAAGAAGGGTGATTCAGGTGACACCTTCTTGTCTGGGGTGGCTAGTTCTCCAGCCATTAATGCATGGAAGTGGCTGGGTGTTTGCTGTTGCCGGGCAAAGTTGTTGACCAATGGCTAGTTAGTGGAAAGGTACTGCTGTGAGGTGGAAGTTATAGGAAGGGAGCCTTTCCTGAATAAGGGATAGAATGAAGTTGTGCCCTCACTCTGAGAGATGAAGTTATGCCCTCAGTAAGAGAGAGTTCAAGTTATGTCATCAATAAAGAGGTAGCAGTTACAGATCCTGAAAGAACCCCGTTGTCCGTGCGGTCTTTACGCCACAAATCGCCCCCCAAAAGGGACATGAAAACGAACAGGGACGAGAAGAATACAAACAGGGACATGAAGAAGAGGAACAGGGACAGGCAAACAGAACAGGGACAAAAACAAAAAAGGAATGAATAGGGACAGGAAAACGGAACAGGGACAAAAACAGAAAAGGAATGATCAGGTACAGGCTAACAGAACAGGGATGACCAAAAAGAGCATATGGGAGGGCCACGATGGTTTACGCAGGACCCCCAAACAAGGACTCCAGGAGTTGGAGGGGCAGCCAGAGCCCCCCGGCTGGGCAGCACTCAGTGCCTGCCTCTCCCAGGGATTGGGGTTATAAAGTTTGTTAAAGATAGACTTAGTATGCCTGGCAGTTTTTCTCTGTATTTTAGTTTGTGTTAATAGTGCTTTCTTAATTTGTGTTTCTCTTGCTTTCTTAATTTCTGTTAATCGCGCCTTCTTAATTTGTGTTAAACCTGCTTTCTTAATTTGTGTTAATCGAGCTCTTTTATGTTAATAAAGGAGGGGGAGATGTGGGAGCCTGGCCATGGGGTTAGACAAGCCCCATGGTTGGTGATAAGATCTGACTAATAAAGTAGAGACCATCAGGAAAGTAAAGCCTTGAGAGGGAACAAAGAAGGGTGATTCAGGAGACACCTTAAACAGTGACATGAAGAACAGGAACAGGGATAGTCTAACAGAACAGGGACGAAAATAAAAAAGTAATGAATAGGGACAGGCTATCAGAACAGGGACAAACAAAAAACAGCGTATGGGAGGGTCTCCCTGGCATAGGCAGGACCCACAAACAAGGACTCCAGGAGTTGGAGGGGCAGCCAGAGCCCCCCAGCTGGGAAGCACTCAGTGCCTGCCTCTCCCAGGGATGGGGTTACAAAGTTTGTTAAAGATGGAATTAGTATGCCTGGCAGTTTTTCTCTGTATTTTAGTTTGTGTTAATAGTGCTTTCTTAATTTGTGTTACTCTTGCTTTCTTAATTTCTGTTAATCGCGCCTTCATAATTTGGGTTAAACCTGCTTTCTTAATTTGTGTTAATCGAGCTCTTTTATGTTAATAAAGAAGGGGGAGTTGTGGGAGCATGGCCATGGGGGTCGACAAGTCCCATGGTTGGTGATAACATCTGACTCTTAAAGATGAGGCCATCAGGAAAGTAAAGCCTTGAGAGGGAACAAAGAAGGGTGATTCAGGAGACACCTTAAACAGGGACATGAAGAACAGGAACAGGGACAGGCTAACAGAGCAGGGAGAAACAAAAAACAGCATATGGGAGGGTCCCACTGGCATAGGCAGGACCCAGAAACAAGGACTCCAGGAGTTGGAGGGGCAGCCAGAGCCCCCCGGCTGGGCAGCACTCAGTTCCTGCCTCTCCCAGGGACGGTTTTACAAAGATTGTTAAAGATAGACTTAGTATGCCTGGCAGTTTTTCTCTGTGTTTTAGTTTGTGTTGATCCTGCCTTCTTAATTTGTGTTAATCGCGCTTTCTTATGTTAATAAAGAAGGGGAAGATGTGGGAGTGTGGCCATGGGGGTCGACAAGTCCCATGGTTGGTGATAACATCCGACTCTTAAAGATGAGGCCATCAGGAAAGTAAAGCCTTGAGAGGGAACAAAGAAGGGTGATTCAGGAGACACCTTAACCAGGGACATGAAGAACAGGAACAGGGATAGTCTAACAGAACAGGGACGAAAACAAAAAAAGGAATGAATAGGGACAGGCTATCAGAACAGGGACAAACAAAAAACAGCGTATGGGAGGGTCTCGCTGACATAGGCAGGACCCACAAACAAGGACTCCAGGAGTTGGAGGGGCAGCCAGAGCCCCCCGGCTGGGCAGCACTCAGTGCCTGCCTCTCCCACGGCTGGTTTTACAAAGGTTGTTAAACATAGACTTAGTATGCCTGGCAGCTTTTCTCTGTGTTTTAGTTTGTGTTGGTCCTGCCTTCTAAATTTGTGTTAATCGCGCTTTCTTATGTTAATAAAGAAGGGGGAGATGTGGGAGTGTGGCCATGGGGGTCGACAGGCCCCATGGTTGGTGATAACATCCGACTCTTAAAGATGAGGCCATCAGGAATTTAAAGATTTGAGAGGGAACAAAGAAGGGTGATTCAGGTGACACCTTCTTGTCTGGGGTGGCTAGTTCTCCAGCCATTAATGCATGGAAGTGGCTGGGTGTTTGCTGTTGCAGGGCAAAGTTGTTTAACCAATGACTAGTTAGTGGAAAGGTACTGCTGTGAGGTGGAAGTTATAGGAAGGGAGCCTTTCCTGAATAAGGGATAGAATGAAGTTGTGCCCTCACTCTGAGAGATGAAGTTATGCCCTCAGTAAGAGAGAGTTCAAGTTATGTCATCAATAATGAGGTAGCAGTTACAGATCCTGAAAGAAACCCCGGTGTCCGTGCGGTCTTTACGCCACAAATCGCCCCCAAACAGGGACATGACAACGAACAGGGACGAGAAGAATACAAACAGGGACATGAAGAAGAGGAACAGGGACAGGCAAACAGCACAGGGACAAAAACAAAAAAGGAATGAATAGGGACAGGCAAACGGAACAGGGACAAAAACAGAAAAGGAATGATCAGGTACAGGCTAACAGAACAGGGATGACCAAAAAGAGCATATGGGAGGGTCACGATGGTTTACGCAGGACCCCCAAACAAGGACTCCAGGAGTTGGAGGGGCAGCCAGAGCCCCCCGGCTGGGCAGCACTCAGTGCCTGCCTCTCCCAGGGATGGGGTTATAAAGTTTGTTAAAGATGGAATTAGTATGCCTGGCAGTTTTTCTCTGTATTTTAATTTGTGTTAATAGTGCTTTCTTAATTTGTGTTACTCTTGCTTTCTTAATTTCTGTTAATCGCGCCTTCTTAATTGGTGTTAAACCTGCTTTCTTAATTTGTGTTAATCGAGCTCTTTTATGTTAATAAAGAAGGGGGAGTTGTAGGAGTGTGGCCATGGGGGTCGACAAGTCCCATGGTTGGTGATAACATCCCACTCTTAAAGATGAGGCCATCAGGAAAGTAAAGAGTTGAGAGGGAACAAAGAAGGGTGATTCAGGAGACACCTTAAACAGGGACATGAAGAACAGGGACAGGCTAACAGAGCAGGGAGAAACAAAAAACAGCGTATGGGAGGGTCTCGCTGGCATATGCTAGACCCACAAACAAGGACTCCAGGAGTTGGAGGGGCAGCCAGAGCCCCCCTGGCTGGGCAGCACTCAGTGCCTGCATCTCCCAGGGATGGGTTTACAAAGGTTGTTAAAGATAGACTTAGTATGCCTGGCAGTTTTTCTCTGTGTTTTAGTTTGTGCTGATCCTGCCTTCTTAATTTGTGTTAATTGTGCTTTCTTATGTTAATAAAGAAGGGGAAGATGTGGGAGTGTGGCCATGGGGGTCGACAAGCCCCATGGTTGGTGATAACATCGGACTCTTAAAGTAGAGACCATCAGGAAAGTAAAGCCTTGAGAGGGAACAAAGAAGGGTGATTCAGGAGACACCTTAAGCAGGGACATGAAGAACAGGAACAGGGACAGGCTAACAGAACAGGGAGGAAAACAAAAAAGGAATGAATAGGGACAGGCTATCAGAACAGGGACAAACAAAAAACAGCGTATGGGAGGGTCTCGCTGGCATAGGCAGGACCCACAAACAAGGACTCCAGGAGTTGGAGGGGCAGCCAGAGCCCCCCTGCTGGGCAGCACTCAGTGCCTGCATCTCCCAGGGATGGGGTTACAAAGTCTGTAAAAGATGGAATTAGTATGCCTGGCAGCTTTTCTCTGTGTTTTAGTTTGTGTTGATCCTGCCTTCTTAATTTCTGTTAATCGCGCTTTCTTAAGTTAATTAAGAAGGGGAAGATGTGGGAGTGTGGCCATGGGGGTCGACAAGCCCCATGGTTGGTGATAACATCGGACTCTTAAAGTAGAGACCATCAGGAAAGTAAAGCCTTGAGAGGGAACAAAGAAGGGTGATTCAGGAGACACCTTAAGCAGGGACATGAAGAACAGGAACAGGGACAGGCTAACAGAACAGGGACAAAACAAAAAAGGAATGAATAGGGACATGCTATCAGAACAGCGACAAACAAAAAACAGCGTATGGGAGGGTCTCGCTGGCATAGGCAGGACCCACAAACAAGGACTCCAGGAGTTGGAGGGGCAGCCAGAGCCCCCCAGCTGGGAAGCACTCAGTGCCTGCCTCTCCCAGGGATGGGGTTACAAAGTTTGTTAAAGATGGAATTAGTATGCCTGGCAGTTTTTCTCTGTATTTTAGTTTGTGTTAATAGTGCTTTCTTAATTTGTGTTACTCTTGCTTTCTTAATTTCTGTTAATCGCGCCTTCATAATTTGTGTTAAACCTGCTTTCTTAATTTGTGTTAATCGAGCTCTTTTATGTTAATAAAGAAGGGGGAGTTGTGGGAGCATGGCCGTGGGGGTCGACAAGTCCCATGGTTGGTGATAACATCTGACTCTTAAAGATGAGGCCATCAGGAAAGTAAAGCCTTGAGAGGGAACAAAGAAGGGTGATTCAGGAGACACCTTAAACAGGGACATGAAGAACAGGAACAGGGACAGGCTAACAGAGCAGGGAGAAACAAAAAACAGCATATGGGAGGGTCCCACTGGCGTATGCTGGACCCACAAACAAGGACTCCAGGAGTTGGAGGGGCAGCCAGAGCCCCCCGGCTGGGCAGCACTCAGTGCCTGCCTCTCCCAGGGATGGGGTTACAAAGTTTGTTAAAGATGGAATTAGTATGCCTGGCAGTTTTTCTCTGTATTTTAGTTTGTGTTAATAGTGCTTTCTTAATTTGTGTTACTCTTGCTTTCTTAATTTCTGTTAATCGCGCCTTCATAATTTGTGTTAAACCTGCTTTCTTAATTTGTGTTAATCGAGCTCTTTTATGTTAATAAAGAAGGGGGAGTTGTGGGAGCATGGCCGTGGGGGTCGACAAGTCCCATGGTTGGTGATAACATCTGACTCTTAAAGATGAGGCCATCAGGAAAGTAAAGCCTTGAGAGGGAACAAAGAAGGGTGATTCAGGAGACACCTTAAACAGGGACATGAAGAACAGGAACAGGGACAGGCTAACAGAGCAGGGAGAAACAAAAAACAGCATATGGGAGGGTCCCACTGGCGTATGCTGGACCCACAAACAAGGACTCCAGGAGTTGGAGGGGCAGCCAGAGCCCCCCGGCTGGGCAGCACTCAGTGCCTGCCTCTCCCACGGCTGGTTTTACAAAGATTGTTAAAGATAGACTTAGTATGCCTGGCAGTTTTTCTCTGTGTTTTAGTTTGTGTTGGTCCTGCCTTCTTAATTTGTGTTAATCGCGCTTTCTTATGTTAATAAAGAAGGGGGAGATGTGGGAGTGTGGCCATGGGGGTCGACAAGCCCCATGGTTGGTGATAACATCCGACTCTTAAGGATGAGACCATCAGGAATTTAAAGAGTTGAGAGGGAACAAAGAAGGGTGATTCAGGTGACATCTTCTTGTCTGGGGTGTCTAGTTCTCCAGCCATTAATGCATGGAAGTGGCTGGGTGTTTGCTGTTGCAGGGCAAAATTGTTTAACCAATGACTAATTAGTGGAAAGGTACTGCTGTGAGGTGGAAGTTATAGGAAGGGAGCCTTTCCTGAATAAGGGATAGAATGAAGTTGTGCCCTCACTCTGAGAGATGAAGTTATGCCCTCAGTAAGAGAGAGTTCAAGTTATGTCATCAATAATGAGGTAGCAGTTACAGATCCTGAAAGAACCCCGGTGTCCGAGCGGTCTTTACGCCACAAATCGCCCCCCAACAGGGACATGAAAACGAACAGGGACGAGAAGAATACAAACAGGGACATGAAGAAGAGGAACAGGGACAGGCAAACAGAACAGGGACAAAAACAAAAAAGGAATGAATAGGGACAGGAAAACGGAACAGGGACAAAAACAGAAAAGGAATGATCAGGTACAGGCTAACAGAACAGGGATGACCAAAAAGAGCATATGGGAGGGCCACGATGGTTTACGCAGGACCCCCAAACAAGGACTCCAGGAGTTGGAGGGGCAGCCAGAGCCCCCCGGCTGGGCAGCACTCAGTGCCTGCCTCTCCCAGGGATTGGGGTTATAAAGTTTGTTAAAGATAGACTTAGTATGCCTGGCAGTTTTTCTCTGTATTTTAGTTTGTGTTAATAGTGCTTTCTTAATTTGTGTTTCTCTTGCTTTCTTAATTTCTGTTAATCGCGCCTTCTTAATTTGTGTTAAACCTGCTTTCTTAATTTGTGTTAATCGAGCTCTTTTATGTTAATAAAGGAGGGGGAGATGTGGGAGCCTGGCCATGGGGTTAGACAAGCCCCATGGTTGGTGATAAGATCTGACTAATAAAGTAGAGACCATCAGGAAAGTAAAGCCTTGAGAGGGAACAAAGAAGGGTGATTCAGGAGACACCTTAAACAGTGACATGAAGAACAGGAACAGGGATAGTCTAACAGAACAGGGACGAAAATAAAAAAGTAATGAATAGGGACAGGCTATCAGAACAGGGACAAACAAAAAACAGCGTATGGGAGGGTCTCGCTGGCATAGGCAGGACCCCCAAACAAGGACTCCAGGAGTTGGAGGGGCAGCCAGAGCCCCCCGGCTGGGCAGCACTCAGTGCCTGCCTCTCCCAGGGTTGTGGTTACAAAGTTTGTTAAAGATGGAATTAGTATGCCTGGCATTTTTTCTCTGTATTTTAATTTGTGTTAATAGTGCTTTCTTAATTTGTGTTTCTCTAGCTTTCTTAATTTCTGTTAATCGTGCCTTCTTAATTTGTGTTAAACCTGCTTTCTTAATTTGTGTTAATCGAGCTCTTTTATGTTAATAAAGAAGGGGGAGATGTGGGAGCCTGGCCATGGGGGTCCACAAGTCCCATGGTTGGTGATAACATCCGACTCTTAAAGATGAGGCCATCAGGAAACTAAAGAGTTGAGAGGGAACAAAGAAGGGTGATTCAGGAGACACCTTAAACAGGGACATGAAGAACAGGGACAGGCTAACAGAGCAGGGAGAAACAAAAAACAGCGTATGGGAGGGTCTCGCTGGCATATGCTAGACCCACAAACAAGGACTCCAGGAGTTGGAGGGGCAGCCAGAGCCCCCCGGCTGGGCAGCACTCAGTGCCTGCATCTCCCAGGGATGGGTTTACAAAGGTTGTTAAAGATAGACTTAGTATGCCTGGCAGTTTTTCTCTGTGTTTTAGTTTGTGCTGATCCTGCCTTCTTAATTTGTGTTAATTGTGCTTTCTTATGTTAATAAAGAAGGGGAAGATGTGGGAGTGTGGCCATGGGGGTCGACAAGCCCCATGGTTGGTGATAACATCGGACTCTTAAAGATGAGACCATCAGGAAAGTAAAGCCTTGAGAGGGAACAAAGAAGGGTGATTCAGGAGACACCTTAACCAGGGACATGAAGAACAGGAACAGGGATAGTCTAACAGAACAGGGAGGAAAACAAAAAAGGAATGAATAGGGACAGGCTATCAGAACAGCGACAAACAAAAAACAGCGTATGGGAGGGTCTCCCTGGCATAGGCAGGACCCACAAAGAAGGACTCCAGGAGTTGGAGGGGCAGCCAGAGCCCCCCTGCTGGGCAGCACTCAGTGCCTGCATCTCCCAGGGATGGGGTTACAAAGTCTGTAAAAGATGGAATTAGTATGCCTGGCAGTTTTTCTCTGTGTTTTAGTTTGTGTTGATCCTGCCTTCTTAATTTGTGTTAATCGCGCTTTCTTAAGTTAATGAAGAAGGGGAAGATGTGGGAGTGTGGCCATGGGGGTCGACAAGCCCCATGGTTGGTGATAACATCGGACTCTTAAAGTAGAGACCATCAGGAAAGTAAAGCCTTGAGAGGGAACAAAGAAGGGTGATTCAGGAGACACCTTAAGCAGGGACATGAAGAACAGGAACAGGGACAGGCTAACAGAACAGGGACAAAAGAAAAAAGGAATGAATAGGGACATGCTATCAGAACAGCGACAAACAAAAAACAGCGTATGGGAGGGTCTCCCTGGCATAGGCAGGACCCACAAACAAGGACTCCAGGAGTTGGTGGGGCAGCCAGAGCCCCCCAGCTGGGAAGCACTCAGTGCCTGCCTCTCCCAGGGATGGGGTTACAAAGTTTGTTAAAGATGGAATTAGTATGCCTGGCAGTTTTTCTCTGTATTTTAGTTTGTGTTAATAGTGCTTTCTTAATTTGTGTTACTCTTGCTTTCTTAATTTCTGTTAATCGCGCCTTCATAATTTGTGTTAAACCTGCTTTCTTAATTTGTGTTAATCGAGCTCTTTTATGTTAATAAAGAAGGGGGAGTTGTGGGAGCATGGCCGTGGGGGTCGACAAGTCCCATGGTTGGTGATAACATCTGACTCTTAAAGATGAGGCCATCAGGAAAGTAAAGCCTTGAGAGGGAACAAAGAAGGGTGATTCAGGAGACACCTTAAACAGGGACATGAAGAACAGGAACAGGGACAGGCTAACAGAGCAGGGAGAAACAAAAAACAGCATATGGGAGGGTCCCACTGGCGTATGCTGGACCCACAAACAAGGACTCCAGGAGTTGGAGGGGCAGCCAGAGCCCCCCGGCTGGGCAGCACTCAGTGCCTGCCTCTCCCACGGCTGGTTTTACAAAGATTGTTAAAGATAGACTTAGTATGCCTGGCAGTTTTTCTCTGTGTTTTAGTTTGTGTTGGTCCTGCCTTCTTAATTTGTGTTAATCGCGCTTTCTTATGTTAATAAAGAAGGGGGAGATGTGGGAGTGTGGCCATGGGGGTCGACAGGCCCCATGGTTGGTGATAACATCCGACTCTTAAAGATGAGGCCATCAGGAATTTAAAGATTTGAGAGGGAACAAAGAAGGGTGATTCAGGTGACACCTTCTTGTCTGGGGTGTCTAGTTCTCCAGCCATTAATGCATGGAAGTGGCTGGGTGTTTGCTGTTGCAGGGCAAAATTGTTTAACCAATGACTAATTAGTGGAAAGGTACTGCTGTGAGGTGGAAGTTATAGGAAGGGAGCCTTTCCTGAATAAGGGATAGAATGAAGTTGTGCCCTCACTCTGAGAGATGAAGTTATGCCCTCAGTAAGAGAGAGTTCAAGTTATGTCATCAATAATGAGGTAGCAGTTACAGATCCTGAAAGAACCCCGGTGTCCGAGCGGTCTTTACGCCACAAATCGCCCCCCAACAGGGACATGAAAACGAACAGGGACGAGAAGAATACAAACAGGGACATGAAGAAGAGGAACAGGGACAGGCAAACAGAACAGGGACAAAAACAAAAAAGGAATGAATAGGGACAGGAAAACGGAACAGGGACAAAAACAGAAAAGGAATGATCAGGTACAGGCTAACAGAACAGGGATGACCAAAAAGAGCATATGGGAGGGCCACGATGGTTTACGCAGGACCCCCAAACAAGGACTCCAGGAGTTGGAGGGGCAGCCAGAGCCCCCCGGCTGGGCAGCACTCAGTGCCTGCCTCTCCCAGGGATTGGGGTTATAAAGTTTGTTAAAGATAGACTTAGTATGCCTGGCAGTTTTTCTCTGTATTTTAGTTTGTGTTAATAGTGCTTTCTTAATTTGTGTTTCTCTTGCTTTCTTAATTTCTGTTAATCGCGCCTTCTTAATTTGTGTTAAACCTGCTTTCTTAATTTGTGTTAATCGAGCTCTTTTATGTTAATAAAGGAGGGGGAGATGTGGGAGCCTGGCCATGGGGTTAGACAAGCCCCATGGTTGGTGATAAGATCTGACTAATAAAGTAGAGACCATCAGGAAAGTAAAGCCTTGAGAGGGAACAAAGAAGGGTGATTCAGGAGACACCTTAAACAGTGACATGAAGAACAGGAACAGGGATAGTCTAACAGAACAGGGACGAAAATAAAAAAGTAATGAATAGGGACAGGCTATCAGAACAGGGACAAACAAAAAACAGCCTATGGGAGGGTCTCGCTGGCATAGGCAGGACCCCCAAACAAGGACTCCAGGAGTTGGAGGGGCAGCCAGAGCCCCCCTGCTGGGCAGCACTCAGTGCCTGCCTCTCCCAGGGTTGTGGTTACAAAGTTTGTTAAAGATGGAATTAGTATGCCTGGCATTTTTTCTCTGTATTTTAATTTGTGTTAATAGTGCTTTCTTAATTTGTGTTTCTCTAGCTTTCTTAATTTCTGTTAATCGTGCCTTCTTAATTTGTGTTAAACCTGCTTTCTTAATTTGTGTTAATCGAGCTCTTTTATGTTAATAAAGAAGGGGGAGATGTGGGAGCCTGGCCATGGGGGTCCACAAGTCCCATGGTTGGTGATAACATCCGACTCTTAAAGATGAGGCCATCAGGAAACTAAAGAGTTGAGAGGGAACAAAGAAGGGTGATTCAGGAGACACCTTAAACAGGGACATGAAGAACAGGGACAGGCTAACAGAGCAGGGAGAAACAAAAAACAGCGTATGGGAGGGTCTCGCTGGCATATGCTAGACCCACAAACAAGGACTCCAGGAGTTGGAGGGGCAGCCAGAGCCCCCCGGCTGGGCAGCACTCAGTGCCTGCCTCTCCCAGGGATGGGTTTACAAAGGTTGTTAAAGATAGACTTAGTATGCCTGGCAGTTTTTCTCTGTGTTTTAGTTTGTGCTGATCCTGCCTTCTTAATTTGTGTTAATTGTGCTTTCTTATGTTAATAAAGAAGGGGAAGATGTGGGAGTGTGGCCATGGGGGTCGACAAGCCCCATGGTTGGTGATAACATCGGACTCTTAAAGATGAGACCATCAGGAAAGTAAAGCCTTGAGAGGGAACAAAGAAGGGTGATTCAGGAGACACCTTAACCAGGGACATGAAGAACAGGAACAGGGATAGTCTAACAGAACAGGGACAAAAACAAAAAAGGAATGAATAGGGACAGGCTATCAGAACAGGGACAAACAAAAAACAGCGTATGGGAGGGTCTCGCTGGCATAGGCAGGACCCACAAAGAAGGACTCCAGGAGTTGGAGGGGCAGCCAGAGCCCCCCTGCTGGGCAGCACTCAGTGCCTGCATCTCCCAGGGATGGGGTTACAAAGTCTGTAAAAGATGGAATTAGTATGCCTGGCAGTTTTTCTCTGTGTTTTAGTTTGTGTTGATCCTGCCTTCTTAATTTGTGTTAATCGCGCTTTCTTAAGTTAATGAAGAAGGGGAAGATGTGGGAGTGTGGCCATGGGGGTCGACAAGCCCCATGGTTGGTGATAACATCGGACTCTTAAAGTAGAGACCATCAGGAAAGTAAAGCCTTGAGAGGGAACAAAGAAGGGTGATTCAGGAGACACCTTAAGCAGGGACATGAAGAACAGGAACAGGGACAGGCTAACAGAACAGGGACAAAAGAAAAAAGGAATGAATAGGGACATGCTATCAGAACAGCGACAAACAAAAAACAGCGTATGGGAGGGTCTCCCTGGCATAGGCAGGACCCACAAACAAGGACTCCAGGAGTTGGAGGGGCAGCCAGAGCCCCCCAGCTGGGAAGCACTCAGTGCCTGCCTCTCCCAGGTATGGGGTTACAAAGTTTGTTAAAGATGGAATTAGTATGCGTGGCAGTTTTTCTCTGTATTTTAGTTTGTGTTAATAGTGCTTTCTTAATTTGTGTTACTCTTGCTTTCTTAATTTCTGTTAATCGCGCCTTCATAATTTGTGTTAAACCTGCTTTCTTAATTTGTGTTAATCGAGCTCTTTTATGTTAATAAAGAAGGGGGAGTTGTGGGAGCATGGCCGTGGGGGTCGACAAGTCCCATGGTTGGTGATAACATCTGACTCTTAAAGATGAGGCCATCAGGAAAGTAAAGCCTTGAGAGGGAACAAAGAAGGGTGATTCAGGAGACACCTTAAACAGGGACATGAAGAACAGGAACAGGGACAGGCTAACAGAGCAGGGAGAAACAAAAAACAGCATATGGGAGGGTCCCACTGGCGTATGCTGGACCCACAAACAAGGACTCCAGGAGTTGGAGGGGCAGCCAGAGCCCCCCGGCTGGGCAGCACTCAGTGCCTGCCTCTCCCACGGCTGGTTTTACAAAGATTGTTAAAGATAGACTTAGTATGCCTGGCAGTTTTTCTCTGTGTTTTAGTTTGTGTTGGTCCTGCCTTCTTAATTTGTGTTAATCGCGCTTTCTTATGTTAATAAAGAAGGGGGAGATGTGGGAGTGTGGCCATGGGGGTCGACAGGCCCCATGGTTGGTGATAACATCCGACTCTTAAAGATGAGGCCATCAGGAATTTAAAGATTTGAGAGGGAACCAAGAAGGGTGATTCAGGTGACACCTTCTTGTCTGGGGTGTCTAGTTCTCCAGCCATTAATGCATGGAAGTGGCTGGGTGTTTGCTGTTGCAGGGCAAAATTGTTTAACCAATGACTAATTAGTGGAAAGGTACTGCTGTGAGGTGGAAGTTATAGGAAGGGAGCCTTTCCTGAATAAGGGATAGAATGAAGTTGTGCCCTCACTCTGAGAGATGAAGTTATGCCCTCAGTAAGAGAGAGTTCAAGTTATGTCATCAATAATGAGGTAGCAGTTACAGATCCTGAAAGAACCCCGGTGTCCGAGCGGTCTTTACGCCACAAATCGCCCCCCAACAGGGACATGAAAACGAACAGGGACGAGAAGAATACAAACAGGGACATGAAGAAGAGGAACAGGGACAGGCAAACAGAACAGGGACAAAAACAAAAAAGGAATGAATAGGGACAGGAAAACGGAACAGGGACAAAAACAGAAAAGGAATGATCAGGTACAGGCTAACAGAACAGGGATGACCAAAAAGAGCATATGGGAGGGCCACGATGGTTTACGCAGGACCCCCAAACAAGGACTCCAGGAGTTGGAGGGGCAGCCAGAGCCCCCCGGCTGGGCAGCACTCAGTGCCTGCCTCTCCCAGGGATTGGGGTTATAAAGTTTGTTAAAGATAGACTTAGTATGCCTGGCAGTTTTTCTCTGTATTTTAGTTTGTGTTAATAGTCCTTTCTTAATTTGTGTTTCTCTTGCTTTCTTAATTTCTGTTAATCGCGCCTTCTTAATTTGTGTTAAACCTGCTTTCTTAATTTGTGTTAATCGAGCTCTTTTATGTTAATAAAGGAGGGGGAGATGTGGGAGCCTGGCCATGGGGTTAGAGAAGCCCCATGGTTGGTGACAAGATCTGACTAATAAAGTAGAGACCATCAGGAAAGTAAAGCCTTGAGAGGGAACAAAGAAGGGTGATTCAGGAGACACCTTAAACAGTGACATGAAGAACAGGAACAGGGATAGTCTAACAGAACAGGGACGAAAATAAAAAAGTAATGAATAGGGACAGGCTATCAGAACAGGGACAAACAAAAAACAGCGTATGGGAGGGTCTCGCTGGCATAGGCAGGACCCACAAACAAGGACTCCAGGAGTTGGAGGGGCAGCCAGAGCCCCCCGGCTGGGCAGCACTCAGTGCCTGCCTCTCCCAGGGTTGTGGTTACAAAGTTTGTTAAAGATGGAATTAGTATGCCTGGCATTTTTTCTCTGTATTTTAATTTGTGTTAATAGTGCTTTCTTAATTTGTGTTTCTCTAGCTTTCTTAATTTCTGTTAATCGTGCCTTCTTAATTTGTGTTAAACCTGCTTTCTTAATTTGTGTTAATCGAGCTCTTTTATGTTAATAAAGAAGGGGGAGATGTGGGAGCCTGGCCATGGGGGTCCACAAGTCCCATGGTTGGTGATAACATCCGACTCTTAAAGATGAGGCCATCAGGAAACTAAAGAGTTGAGAGGGAACAAAGAAGGGTGATTCAGGAGACACCTTAAACAGGGACATGAAGAACAGGGACAGGCTAACAGAGCAGGGAGAAACAAAAAACAGCGTATGGGAGGGTCTCGCTGGCATATGCTAGACCCACAAACAAGGACTCCAGGAGTTGGAGGGGCAGCCAGAGCCCCCCGGCTGGGCAGCACTCAGTGCCTGCATCTCCCAGGGATGGGTTTACAAAGGTTGTTAAAGATAGACTTAGTATGCCTGGCAGTTTTTCTCTGTGTTTTAGTTTGTGCTGATCCTGCCTTCTTAATTTGTGTTAATTGTGCTTTCTTATGTTAATAAAGAAGGGGAAGATGTGGGAGTGTGGCCATGGGGGTCGACAAGCCCCATGGTTGGTGATAACATCGGACTCTTAAAGATGAGACCATCAGGAAAGTAAAGCCTTGAGAGGGAACAAAGAAGGGTGATTCAGGAGACACCTTAACCAGGGACATGAAGAACAGGAACAGGGATAGTCTAACAGAACAGGGAGGAAAACAAAAAAGGAATGAATAGGGACAGGCTATCAGAACAGCGACAAACAAAAAACAGCGTATGGGAGGGTCTCCCTGGCATAGGCAGGACCCACAAAGAAGGACTCCAGGAGTTGGAGGGGCAGCCAGAGCCCCCCTGCTGGGCAGCACTCAGTGCCTGCATCTCCCAGGGATGGGGTTACAAAGTCTGTAAAAGATGGAATTAGTATGCCTGGCAGTTTTTCTCTGTGTTTTAGTTTGTGTTGATCCTGCCTTCTTAATTTGTGTTAATCGCGCTTTCTTAAGTTAATGAAGAAGGGGAAGATGTGGGAGTGTGGCCATGGGGGTCGACAAGCCCCATGGTTGGTGATAACATCGGACTCTTAAAGTAGAGACCATCAGGAAAGTAAAGCCTTGAGAGGGAACAAAGAAGGGTGATTCAGGAGACACCTTAAGCAGGGACATGAAGAACAGGAACAGGGACAGGCTAACAGAACAGGGACAAAAGAAAAAAGGAATGAATAGGGACATGCTATCAGAACAGCGACAAACAAAAAACAGCGTATGGGAGGGTCTCCCTGGCATAGGCAGGACCCACAAACAAGGACTCCAGGAGTTGGAGGGGCAGCCAGAGCCCCCCAGCTGGGAAGCACTCAGTGCCTGCCTCTCCCAGGGATGGGGTTACAAAGTTTGTTAAAGATGGAATTAGTATGCCTGGCAGTTTTTCTCTGTATTTTAGTTTGTGTTAATAGTGCTTTCTTAATTTGTGTTACTCTTGCTTTCTTAATTTCTGTTAATCGCGCCTTCATAATTTGCGTTAAACCTGCTTTCTTAATTTGTGTTAATCGAGCTCTTTTATGTTAATAAAGAAGGGGGAGTTGTGGGAGCATGGCCGTGGGGGTCGACAAGTCCCATGGTTGGTGATAACATCTGACTCTTAAAGATGAGGCCATCAGGAAAGTAAAGCCTTGAGAGGGAACAAAGAAGGGTGATTCAGGAGACACCTTAAACAGGGACATGAAGAACAGGAACAGGGACAGGCTAACAGAGCAGGGAGAAACAAAAAACAGCATATGGGAGGGTCCCACTGGCGTATGCTGGACCCACAAACAAGGACTCCAGGAGTTGGAGGGGCAGCCAGAGCCCCCCGGCTGGGCAGCACTCAGTGCCTGCCTCTCCCACGGCTGGTTTTACAAAGATTGTTAAAGATAGACTTAGTATGCCTGGCAGTTTTTCTCTGTGTTTTAGTTTGTGTTGGTCCTGCCTTCTTAATTTGTGTTAATCGCGCTTTCTTATGTTAATAAAGAAGGGGGAGATGTGGGAGTGTGGCCATGGGGGTCCACAGGCCCCATGGTTGGTGATAACATCCGACTCTTAAAGATGAGGCCATCAGGAATTTAAAGATTTGAGAGGGAACACAGAAGGGTGATTCAGGTGACACCTTCTTGTCTGGGGTGTCTAGTTCTCCAGCCATTAATGCATGGAAGTGGCTGGGTGTTTGCTGTTGCAGGGCAAAATTGTTTAACCAATGACTAATTAGTGGAAAGGTACTGCTGTGAGGTGGAAGTTATAGGAAGGGAGCCTTTCCTGAATAAGGGATAGAATGAAGTTGTGCCCTCACTCTGAGAGATGAAGTTATGCCCTCAGTAAGAGAGAGTTCAAGTTATGTCATCAATAATGAGGTAGCAGTTACAGATCCTGAAAGAACCCCGGTGTCCGAGCGGTCTTTACGCCACAAATCGCCCCCCAACAGGGACATGAAAACGAACAGGGACGAGAAGAATACAAACAGGGACATGAAGAAGAGGAACAGGGACAGGCAAACAGAACAGGGACAAAAACAAAAAAGGAATGAATAGGGACAGGAAAACGGAACAGGGACAAAAACAGAAAAGGAATGATCAGGTACAGGCTAACAGAACAGGGATGACCAAAAAGAGCATATGGGAGGGCCACGATGGTTTACGCAGGACCCCCAAACAAGGACTCCAGGAGTTGGAGGGGCAGCCAGAGCCCCCCGGCTGGGCAGCACTCAGTGCCTGCCTCTCCCAGGGATTGGGGTTATAAAGTTTGTTAAAGATAGTCTTAGTATGCCTGGCAGTTTTTCTCTGTATTTTAGTTTGTGTTAATAGTGCTTTCTTAATTTGTGTTTCTCTTGCTTTCTTAATTTCTGTTAATCGCGCCTTCTTAATTTGTGTTAAACCTGCTTTCTTAATTTGTGTTAATCGAGCTCTTTTATGTTAATAAAGGAGGGGGAGATGTGGGAGCCTGGCCATGGGGTTAGACAAGCCCCATGGTTGGTGATAAGATCTGACTAATAAAGTAGAGACCATCAGGAAAGTAAAGCCTTGAGAGGGAACAAAGAAGGGTGATTCAGGAGACACCTTAAACAGTGACATGAAGAACAGGAACAGGGATAGTCTAACAGAACAGGGACGAAAATAAAAAAGTAATGAATAGGGACAGGCTATCAGAACAGGGACAAACAAAAAACAGCGTATGGGAGGGTCTCGCTGGCATAGGCAGGACCCCCAAACAAGGACTCCAGGAGTTGGAGGGGCAGCCAGAGCCCCCCGGCTGGGCAGCACTCAGTGCCTGCCTCTCCCAGGGTTGTGGTTACAAAGTTTGTTAAAGATGGAATTAGTATGCCTGGCATTTTTTCTCTGTATTTTAATTTGTGTTAATAGTGCTTTCTTAATTTGTGTTTCTCTAGCTTTCTTAATTTCTGTTAATCGTGCCTTCTTAATTTGTGTTAAACCTGCTTTCTTAATTTGTGTTAATCGAGCTCTTTTATGTTAATAAAGAAGGGGGAGATGTGGGAGCCTGGCCATGGGGGTCCACAAGTCCCATGGTTGGTGATAACATCCGACTCTTAAAGATGAGGCCATCAGGAAACTAAAGAGTTGAGAGGGAACAAAGAAGGGTGATTCAGGAGACACCTTAAACAGGGACATGAAGAACAGGGACAGGCTAACAGAGCAGGGAGAAACAAAAAACAGCGTATGGGAGGGTCTCGCTGGCATATGCTAGGCCCACAAACAGGGACTCCAGGAGTTGGAGGGGCAGCCAGAGCCCCCCGGCTGGGCAGCACTCAGTGCCTGCATCTCCCAGGGGTGGGTTTACAAAGGTTGTTAAAGATAGACTTAGTATGCCTGGCAGTTTTTCTCTGTGTTTTAGTTTGTGCTGATCCTGCCTTCTTAATTTGTGTTAATTGTGCTTTCTTATGTTAATAAAGAAGGGGAAGATGTGGGAGTGTGGCCATGGGGGTCGACAAGCCCCATGGTTGGTGATAACATCGGACTCTTAAAGTAGAGACCATCAGGAAAGTAAAGCCTTGAGAGGGAACAAAGAAGGGTGATTCAGGAGACACCTTAAGCAGGGACATGAAGAACAGGAACAGGGACAGGCTAACAGAACAGGGAGGAAAACAAAAAAGGAATGAATAGGGACAGGCTATCAGAACAGGGACAAACAAAAAACAGCGTATGGGAGGGTCTCGCTGGCATAGGCAGGACCCACAAAGAAGGACTCCAGGAGTTGGAGGGGCAGCCAGAGCCCCCCTGCTGGGCAGCACTCAGTGCCTGCATCTCCCAGGGATGGGGTTACAAAGTCTGTAAAAGATGGAATTAGTATGCCTGGCAGTTTTTCTCTGTGTTTTAGTTTGTGTTGATCCTGCCTTCTTAATTTGTGTTAATCGCGCTTTCTTAAGTTAATGAAGAAGGGGAAGATGTGGGAGTGTGGCCATGGGGGTCGACAAGCCCCATGGTTGGTGATAACATCGGACTCTTAAAGTAGAGACCATCAGGAAAGTAAAGCCTTGAGAGGGAACAAAGAAGGGTGATTCAGGAGACACCTTAAGCAGGGACATGAAGAACAGGAACAGGGACAGGCTAACAGAACAGGGACAAAAGAAAAAAGGAATGAATAGGGACATGCTATCAGAACAGCGACAAACAAAAAACAGCATATGGGAGGGTCTCCCTGGCATAGGCAGGACCCACAAACAAGGACTCCAGGAGTTGGAGGGGCAGCCAGAGCCCCCCAGCTGGGAAGCACTCAGTGCCTGCCTCTCCCAGGGATGGGGTTACAAAGTTTGTTAAAGATGGAATTAGTATGCCTGGCAGTTTTTCTCTGTATTTTAGTTTGTGTTAATAGTGCTTTCTTAATTTGTGTTACTCTTGCTTTCTTAATTTCTGTTAATCGCGCCTTCATAATTTGTGTTAAACCTGCTTTCTTAATTTGTGTTAATCGAGCTCTTTTATGTTAATAAAGAAGGGGGAGTTGTGGGAGCATGGCCGTGGGGGTCGACAAGTCCCATGGTTGGTGATAACATCTGACTCTTAAAGATGAGGCCATCAGGAAAGTAAAGCCTTGAGAGGGAACAAAGAAGGGTGATTCAGGAGACACCTTAAACAGGGACATGAAGAACAGGAACAGGGACAGGCTAACAGAGCAGGGAGAAACAAAAAACAGCATATGGGAGGGTCCCACTGGCGTATGCTGGACCCACAAACAAGGACTCCAGGAGTTGGAGGGGCAGCCAGAGCCCCCCGGCTGGGCAGCACTCAGTGCCTGCCTCTCCCACGGCTGGTTTTACAAAGATTGTTAAAGATAGACTTAGTATGCCTGGCAGTTTTTCTCTGTGTTTTAGTTTGTGTTGGTCCTGCCTTCTTAATTTGTGTTAATCGCGCTTTCTTATGTTAATAAAGAAGGGGGAGATGTGGGAGTGTGGCCATGGGGGTCGACAGGCCCCATGGTTGGTGATAACATCCGACTCTTAAAGATGAGGCCATCAGGAATTTAAAGATTTGAGAGGGAACAAAGAAGGGTGATTCAGGTGACACCTTCTTGTCTGGGGTGTCTAGTTCTCCAGCCATTAATGCATGGAAGTGGCTGGGTGTTTGCTGTTGCAGGGCAAAATTGTTTAACCAATGACTAATTAGTGGAAAGGTACTGCTGTGAGGTGGAAGTTATAGGAAGGGAGCCTTTCCTGAATAAGGGATAGAATGAAGTTGTGCCCTCACTCTGAGAGATGAAGTTATGCCCTCAGTAAGAGAGAGTTCAAGTTATGTCATCAATAATGAGGTAGCAGTTACAGATCCTGAAAGAACCCCGGTGTCCGAGCGGTCTTTACGCCACAAATCGCCCCCCAACAGGGACATGAAAACGAACAGGGACGAGAAGAATACAAACAGGGACATGAAGAAGAGGAACAGGGACAGGCAAACAGAACAGGGACAAAAACAAAAAAGGAATGAATAGGGACAGGAAAACGGAACAGGGACAAAAACAGAAAAGGAATGATCAGGTACAGGCTAACAGAACAGGGATGACCAAAAAGAGCATATGGGAGGGCCACGATGGTTTACGCAGGACCCCCAAACAAGGACTCCAGGAGTTGGAGGGGCAGCCAGAGCCCCCCGGCTGGGCAGCACTCAGTGCCTGCCTCTCCCAGGGATTGGGGTTATAAAGTTTGTTAAAGATAGACTTAGTATGCCTGGCAGTTTTTCTCTGTATTTTAGTTTGTGTTAATAGTCCTTTCTTAATTTGTGTTTCTCTTGCTTTCTTAATTTCTGTTAATCGCGCCTTCTTAATTTGTGTTAAACCTGCTTTCTTAATTTGTGTTAATCGAGCTCTTTTATGTTAATAAAGGAGGGGGAGATGTGGGAGCCTGGCCATGGGGTTAGAGAAGCCCCATGGTTGGTGATAAGATCTGACTAATAAAGTAGAGACCATCAGGAAAGTAAAGCCTTGAGAGGGAACAAAGAAGGGTGATTCAGGAGACACCTTAAACAGTGACATGAAGAACAGGAACAGGGATAGTCTAACAGAACAGGGACGAAAATAAAAAAGTAATGAATAGGGACAGGCTATCAGAACAGGGACAAACAAAAAACAGCCTATGGGAGGGTCTCGCTGGCATAGGCAGGACCCCCAAACAAGGACTCCAGGAGTTGGAGGGGCAGCCAGAGCCCCCCGGCTGGGCAGCACTCAGTGCCTGCCTCTCCCAGGGTTGTGGTTACAAAGTTTGTTAAAGATGGAATTAGTATGCCTGGCATTTTTTCTCTGTATTTTAATTTGTGTTAATAGTGCTTTCTTAATTTGTGTTTCTCTAGCTTTCTTAATTTCTGTTAATCGTGCCTTCTTAATTTGTGTTAAACCTGCTTTCTTAATTTGTGTTAATCGAGCTCTTTTATGTTAATAAAGAAGGGGGAGATGTGGGAGCCTGGCCATGGGGGTCCACAAGTCCCATGGTTGGTGATAACATCCGACTCTTAAAGATGAGGCCATCAGGAAACTAAAGAGTTGAGAGGGAACAAAGAAGGGTGATTCAGGAGACACCTTAACCAGGGACATGAAGAACAGGAACAGGGATAGTCTAACAGAACAGGGACAAAAACAAAAAAGGAATGAATAGGGACAGGCTATCAGAACAGGGACAAACAAAAAACAGCATATGGGAGGGTCCCACTGGCGTATGCTGGACCCACAAACAAGGACTCCAGGAGTTGGAGGGGCAGCCAGAGCCCCCCAGCTGGGCAGCACTCAGTGCCTGCCTCTCCCAGGGATGGTTTTACAAAGATTGTTAAAGATAGACTTGGTATGCCTGGCAGTTTTTCTCTGTTTTAGTTTGTGTTGATCCTGCCTTCTTAATTTGTGTTAATCGCGCTTTCTTAAGTTAATAAAGAAGGGGAAGATGTGGGAGTGTGGCCATGGGGGTCGACAAGCCCCATGGTTGGTGATAACATCGGACTCTTAAAGATGAAACCATCAGGAAAGTAAAGCCTTGAGAGGGAACAAAGAAGGGTGATTCAGGAGACACCTTAAGCAGGGACATGAAGAACAGGAACAGGGACAGGCTAACAGAGCAGGGAGAAACAAAAAACAGCATATGGGAGGGTCCCACTGGCATAGGCAGGACCCACAAACAAGGACTCCAGGAGTTGGAGGGGCAGCCAGAGCCCCCCAGCTGGGCAGCACTCAGTGCCTGCCACTCCCAGGGATGGGGTTGCAAAGTTTGTTAAAGATAGTCTTAGTATGCCTGGCAGTTTTTCTCTGTGTTTTAGTTTGTGTTGATCCTGCCTTCTTAATTTGTGCTAATTGCGCTTTCTTATGTTAATAAAGAAGGAGGAGATGTGGGAGTGTGGCCATGGGGGTCGACAAGCCCCATGGTTGGTGATAACATCGGACTCTTAAGGATGAGACCATGAGGAAAGTAAAGCCTTGAGAGGGAACAAAGAAGGGTGATTCAGGAGACACCTTAAACAGGGACATGAAGAACAGGAACAGGGATAGTCTAACAGAACAGGGACAAACACAAAAAAGGAAAGAATAGGGACATGCTATCAGAACAGGGACAAACAAAAAACAGCGTATGGGAGGGTCTCGCTGGCATAGGCAGGACCCACAAACAAGGACTCCAGGAGTTGGAGGGGCAGCCAGAGCCCCCCAGCTGGGCAGCCCTCAGTGCCTGCCACTCCCCGCGATGGGGTTGCAAAGTTTGTTAAAGATGGAATTAGTATGCGTGGCAGTTTTTCTCTGTATTTTAGTTTGTGTTAATAGTGCTTTCTTAATTTGTGTTACTCTTGCTTTCTTAATTTCTGTTAATCGCGCCTTCTTAATTTGTGTTAAACCTGCTTTCTTAATTTGTGTTAATCGAGCTCTTTTATGTTAATAAAGAAGGGGGAGATGTGGGAGCATGGCCATGGGGGTCGACAAGCCCCATGGTTGGTGATAACATCCGACTATTAAAGTAGAGACCATCAGGAAAGTAAACCCTTGAGAGGGAACAAAGAAGGGTTATTCAAAAGACACCTTAACCAGGGACATGAAGAACAGGAACAGGGATAGTCTAACAGAACAGGGAGGAAAATAAAAAAGGAATGAATAGGGACAGGCTATCAGAACAGGGACAAACAAAAAACAGCGTATGGGAGGGTCTCGCTGGCATAGGCAGGACCCACAAACAAGGACTCCAGGAGTTGGAGGGGCAGCCAGAGCCCCCCAGCTGGGAAGCACTCAGTGCCTGCCTCTCCCAGGGATGGGGTTACAAAGTTTGTTAAAGATGGAATTATTATGCCTGGCAGTTTTTCTCTGTTTTTTAGTTTGTGTTGATCCTGCCTTCTTAATTTGTGTTAATCGCGCTTTCTTAAGTTAATAAAGAAGGGGAAGATGTGGGAGTGTGGCCATGGGGGTCGACAAGCCCCATGGTTGGTGATAACATCGGACTCTTAAGGATGAGACCATCAGGAATTTAAAGAGTTGAGAGGGAACAAAGAAGGGTGATTCAGGAGACACCTTGTTGTCTGGGGTGGCTTGTTCTCCAGCCATTAAAGCATGGAAGTTGCTGGGTGTTTGCTGTTGCCGGGCAACGTTGTTGACCAATGACTAGTTAGTGGAAAGGTACTGCTGTGAGGCGGAAGTTATAGGAAGGGAGCCTTTCCTGAATAAGGGATAGAATGAAGTTGTGCCCTCACTCTGAGAGATGAAGTTATGCCCTCAGTAAGAGAGAGTTCAAGTTATGCCATCAATAATGAGGTAGCAGTTACAGATCCTGAAAGAACCCCGTTGTCCGTGCGGTCTTTACGCCACAAATCGCCCCCCAACAGGGACATGAAAACGAACAGGGACAAGAAGAAAACAAACAGGGACATGAAGAACAGGAACAGGGACAGGCTAACAGAACAGGGACAAAAACAAAAAAGGAATGAATAGGGACAGGCAAACTGAACAGGGACAAAAACAGAAAAAGAATGAATAGGTACAGGCTAACAGAACAGGGACGAACAAAAAGAGCTTATGGGAGGGTCTCGCTGGCATAGGCAGGACCCTCAAACAAGGACTCCAGGAGTTGGAGGGGCAGCCAGAGCCCCCCAGCTGGGCAGCACTCAGTGCCTGCCTCTCCCAGGGATGGGGTTACAAAGTTTGTTAAAGATGGAATTAGTATGCCTGGCAGTTTTTCTCTGTGTTTTAGTTTGTGTTAATAGTGCTTTCTTAATTTGTGTTACTCTTGCTTTCTTAATTTCTGTTAATCGCGCCTTCTTAATTTGTGTTAAACCTGCTTTCTTAATTTGTGTTAATCGAGCTCTTTTATGTTAATAAAGAAGGGGGAGATGTGGGAGCATGGCCATGGGGGTCCACAAGTCCCATGGTTGGTGATAACATCCAACTCTTAAAGATGAGGCCTTCAGGAAAGTAAAGAGTTGAGAGGGAACAAAGAAGGGTGATTCAGGAGACACCTTAAACAGGGACATGAAGAACAGGAACAGGGACAGGCTAACAGAACAGGGACAAACAAAAAACAGCATATGGGAGGGTCCCACTGGCATAGGCAGGACCCACAAAGAAGGACTCCAGGAGTTGGAGGGGCAGCCAGAGCTCCCCGGCTGGGCAGCACTCAGTGCCTGCCTCTCCCAGGGATGGGGTTACAAAGTTTGTTAAAGATGGAATTAGTATGCCTGGCAGTTTTTCTCTGTGTTTTAGTTTGTGTTAATAGTACTTTCTTAATTTGTTTCTCTTGCTTTCTTAATTTCTGTTAATCGCGCCTTCTTAATTTGTGTTAAACCTGCTTTCTTAATTTGTGTTAATCGAGCTCTTTTATGTTAATAAAGAAGGGGGAGATGTGGGAGCGTGGCCATGGGGGTCGACAAGCCCCATGGTTGGTGATCACATCCGACTATTAAAGTAGAGACCATCAGGAAAGTAAAGCCTTGAGAGGGAGCAAAGAAGGGTGATTCAGGAGACACCTTAAACAGGGACATGAAGAACAGGAACAGGGATAGTCTAATAGAACAGGGACGAAAACAAAAAAGTAATGAATAGGGAAAGGCTATCAGAACAGGGACAAACAAAAAACAGTGTATGGGAGGGTCTCGCTGGCATAGGCAGGACCCCCAAACAAGGACTCCAGGAGTTGGAGGGGCAGCCAGAGCCCCCCGGCTGGGCAGCACTCAGTGCCTGCCACTCCCAGGGATGGGGTTGCAAAGGTTATTAAAGATAGTCTTAGTATGCCTGGCAGTTTTTCTCTGTTTTTTAGTTTGTTTTGATCTTGCCTTCTTAATTTGTGTTAATCGCGCTTTCTTAAGTTAATAAAGAAGGGGAAGATGTGGGAGTGTGGCCATGGGGGTCGACAAGCCCCATGGTTGGTGATAACATCGGACTCTTAAAGATGAGGCCATCAGGAAAGGAAAGCCTTGAGAGGGAACAAAGAAGGGTGATTCAGGAGACACCTTAACCAGGGACATGAAGAACAGGAACAGGGATAGTCTAACAGAACAGGGAGGAAAAAAAAAAGGAATGAATAGGGACAGGCTATCAGAACAGGGACAAACAAAAAACAGCGTATGGGAGGGTCTCGCTGGCATAGGCAGGACCCCCAAACAAGGACTCCAGAAGTTGGAGGGGCAGCCAGAGCCCCCCGGCTGGGCAGCACTCAGTGCCTGCCTCTCCCACGGCTGGTTTTACAAAGATTGTTAAAGATAGACTTAGTATGCCTGGCAGTTTTTCTCTGTGTTTTAGTTTGTGTTGATCCTGCCTTCTTAATATGTGTTAATCGCGCTTTCTTAAGTTAATAAAGAAGGGGAAGATGTGGGAGTGTGGCCATGGGGGTCGACAAGCCCCATGGTTGGTGATAACATCGGACTCTTAAGGATGAGACCATCAGGAATTTAAAGAGTTGAGAGGGAACAAAGAAGGGTGATTCAGGTGACACCTTGTTGTCTGAGGTGGCTTGTTCTCCAGCCATTAAACACGGAAGTTGCTGGGTGTTTGCTGTTGCCGGGCAACGTTGTTGACCAATGACTATTTAGTGGAAAGGTACTGCTGTGAGGCGGAAGTTATAGGAAGGGAGCCTTTCCTGAATAAGGGATAGAATGAAGTTGTGCCCTCACTCTGAGAGATGAAGTTATGCCTTCAGTAAGAGAGAGTTCAAGTTATGCCATCAATAAAGAGGTAGCAGTTACAGATCCTGAAAGAACCCCGTTGTCCGTGCGGTCTTTACGCCACAAATCGCCCCCCAAAAGGGACATGAAAACGAACAGGGACAAGAAGAAAAGAAACAGGGACATGAAGAACAGGAACAGGGACAGGCTAACAGCACAGGGACAAAAACAAAAAAGGAATGAATAGGGACAGGCAAAGGGAACAGGGAAAAAAAAAAAAAAGGAATGAATAGGTACAGGCTAACAGAACAGGGACAAAACCAAAAAAGGAATGAATAGGGACAGGCTATCAGAACAGGGACAAACAAAAAACAGCATATGGGAGGGTCTCGCTGGCATAGGCAGGACCCACAAACAAGGACTCCAGGAGTTGGAGAGGGAGCTAGAGCCCCCCGGCTGGGCAGCACTCAGTGCCTGCCTCTCCCAGGGATGGGGTTGCAAAGTTTGTTAAAGATAGTCTTAGTATGCCTGGCAGTTTTTCTCTGTGTTTTAGTTTGTGTTGATCCTGCCTTCTAAATTTGTGTTAATTGCGCTTTCTTATGTTAATAAAGAAGGAGGAGATCTGGGAGTGTGGCCATGGGGGTCGACAAGCCCCATGGTTGGTGATCACATCGGACTCTTAAAGATGAGACCATGAGGAAAGTAAAGCCTTGAGAGGGAACAAAGAAGGGTGATTCAGGAGACACCTTAAACAGGGACATGAAGAACAGGAACAGGGATAGTCTAACAGAACAGGGACAAAACCAAAAAAGGAATGAATAGGGACAGGCTATCAGAACAGGGACAAACAAAAAACAGCATATGGGAGGGTCTCGCTGGCATAGGCAGGACCCACAAACAAGGACTCCAGGAGTTGGAGAGGGAGCTAGAGCCCCCCGGCTGGGCAGCACTCAGTGCCTGCCTCTCCCAGGGATGGGGTTGCAAAGTTTGTTAAAGATAGTCTTAGTATGCCTGGCAGTTTTTCTCTGTGTTTTAGTTTGTGTTGATCCTGCCTTCTAAATTTGTGTTAATTGCGCTTTCTTATGTTAATAAAGAAGGAGGAGATCTGGGAGTGTGGCCATGGGGGTCGACAAGCCCCATGGTTGGTGATCACATCGGACTCTTAAAGATGAGACCATGAGGAAAGTAAAGCCTTGAGAGGGAACAAAGAAGGGTGATTCAGGAGACACCTTAAACAGGGACATGAAGAACAGGAACAGGGATAGTCTAACAGAACAGGGACAAAAACAAAAATGTAATGAATAGGGACAGGCTATCAGAACAGGGACAAACAAAAAACAGCGTATGGGAGGGTCTCGCTGGCATAGGCAGGACCCACAAACAAGGACTCCAGGAGTTGGAGGGGCAGCCAGAGCTCCCCGGCTGGGCAGCACTCAGTGCCTGCCTCTCCCAGGGATGGGGTTGCAAAGTTTGTTAAAGATAGTCTTAGTATGCCTGGCAGTTTTTCTCTGTATTTTAGTTTGTGTTAATAGTGCTTTCTTAATTTGTGTTACTCTTGCTTTCTTAATTTCTGTTAATCGCGCCTTCATAATTTGTGTTAAACATGCTTTCTTAATTTGTGTTAATCGAGCTCTTTTATGTTAATAAAGAAGGGGGAGTTGTAGGAGTGTGGCCATGGGGGTCGACAAGTCCCATGGTTGGTGATAACATCCGACTCTTAAAGATGAGGCCATGAGGAAAGTAAAGCCTTGAGAGGGAACAAAGAAGGGTGATTCAGGAGACACCTTAAACAGGGACATGAAGAACAGGAACAGGGATAGTCTAACAGAACAGGGACAAATACAAAAAAGGAATGAATAGGGACAGGCTATCAGAACAGGGACAAACAAAAAACAGCCTATGGGAGGGTCTCGCTGGCATAGGCAGGACCCACAAACAAGGACTCCAGGAGTTGGAGAGGAAGCCAGAGCCCCCCGGCTGGGCAGCACTCAGTGCCTGCCTCTCCCAGGGATGGGGTTACAAAGTTTGTTAAAGATGGAATTAGTATGCCTGGCAGTTTTTCTCTGTGTTTTAGTTTGTGTTAATAGTGCTTTCTTAATTTGTGTTACTCTTGCTTTCTTAATTTCTGTTAATCGCGCCTTCATAATTTGTGTTAAACCTGCTTTCTTAATTTGTGTTAATCGCGCTTTCTTAAGTTAATAAAGAAGGGGGAGATGTGGGAGTGTGGCCATGGGGGTCGACAAGCCCCATGGTTGGTGATAACATCCAACTGTTAAAGTAGAGACCATCAGGAAAGTAAAGCCTTGAGAGGGAACAAAGAAGGGTGATTCAGGAGACACCTTAAACAGGGACATGAAGAACAGGAACAGGGATAGTCTAACAGAACAGGGACAAAAACAAAAAAGTAATGAATAGGGACAGGCTATCAGAACAGGGACAAACAAAAAACAGCGTATGGGAGGGTCTCGCTGGCATAGGCAGGACCCCCAAACAAGGACTCCAGGAGTTGGAGGGGCAGCCAGAGCCCCCCTGCTGGGCAGCACTCAGTGCCTGCCTCTCCCAGGGATGGGGTTACAAAGTTTGTAAAAGATGGAATTAGTATGCCTGGCAGTTTTTCTCTGTGTTTTAGTTTGTGTTGATCATGCCTTCTTAATTTGTGTTAATCGCGCTTTCTTAAGTTAATGAAGAAGGGGAAGATGTGGGAGTGTGGCCATGGGGGTCGGCAAGCCCCATGGTTGGTGATAACATCCGACTCTTAAGGATGAGACCATCAGGAATTTAAAGAGCTGAGAGGGAACAAAGAAGGGTGATTCAGGTGACACCTTGTTGTCTGGGGTGGCTAGTTCTCCAGCCATTAATGCATGGAAGTGGCTGGGTGTTTGCTGTTGCCGGGCAAAGTTGTTGACCAATGACTAGTTAGTGGAAAGGTACTGCTGTGAGGCGGAAATTATAGGAAGGGAGCCTTTCAGGAATAAGGGATAGAATGAAGTTGTGCCCTCACTCTGAGAGATGAAGTTATGCCCTCAGTAAGAGAGAGTTCAAGTTATGTCATCAATAAAGAGGTAGCAGTTACAGATCCTGAAAGAACCCCGGTGTCCGTGCGGTCTTTACGCCACAAATCGCCCCCCAACAGGGACATGAAAACGAACAGGGACGAGAAGAAAACAAACAGGGACATGAAGAACAGGAACAGGGACAGGCTAACAGAACAGGGACAAAAACAAAAAAGGAATGAATAGGGACAGGCAAAGGGAACAGGGAAAAAAAAAAAAAGGAATGAATAGGTACAGGCTAACAGAACAGGGACGAACAAAAAGAGCTTATGGGAGGGTCACGCTGGGTTACGCAGGACCCACAAACAAGGACTCCAGGAGTTGGAGGGGCAGCCAGAGCCCCCCGGCTGGGCAGCACTCAGTGCCTGCCTCTCCCAGGGATGGTTTTACAAAGTTTGTTAAAGATAGTCTTAGTATGCCTGGCAGTTTTTCTCTGTGTTTTAGTTTGTGTTGATCCTGCCTTCTTAATTTGTGTTAATCGCGCTTTCTTATGTTAATAAAGAAGGAGGAGATGTGGGAGTGTGGCCATGGGGGTCGACAAGCCCCATGGTTGGTGATCACATCCGACTCTTAAATATGAGGCCATGAGGAAAGTAAAGCCTTGAGAGGGAACAAAGAAGGGTGATTCAGGAGACACCTTAAACAGGGACATGAAGAACAGGAACAGGGACAGGCTAACAGAACAGGGACAAATACAAAAAAGGAATGAATAGGGACAGGCTATCAGAACAGGGACAAACAAAAAACAGCGTATGGGAGGGTCTCGCTGGCATAGGCAGGACCCACAAACAAGGACTCCAGGAGTTGGAGAGGCAGCTAGAGCCCCCCGGCTGGGCAGCACTCAGTGCCTGCCACTCCCAGGGATGGGGTTGCAAAGTTTGTTAAAGATGGAATTAGTATGCCTGGCAGCTTTTCTCTGTGTTTTAGTTTGTGTTGATCCTGCCTTCTTAATTTGTGGTAATCGCGCTTTCTTAAGTTAATAAAGAAGGGGGAGATGTGGGAGTGTGGCCATGGGGGTCGACAAGCCCCATGGTTGGTGATAACATCAGACTCTTAATGATGAGACCATCAGGAAAGTAAAGCCTTGAGAGGGAACAAAGAAGGGTGATTCAGGAGACACCTTAAACAGGGACATGAAGAACAGGAACAGGGATAGTCTAACAGAACAGGGACAAAAACAAAAAAGGAATTAATAGGGACAGGCTATCAGAACAGGGACAAACAAAAAACAGCGTATGGGAGGGTCTCGCTGGCATAGGCAGGACCCACAAACAAGGACTCCAGGAGTTGGAGGGGCAGCCAGAGCCCCCCGGCTGGGCAGCACTCAGGTCCTGCCTCTCCCAGGGACGGGGTTACAAAGTTTGTTAAAGATGAAATTAGTATGCCTGGCAGTTTCTCTCTGTGTTTTAGTTTGTGTTGATCCTGCCTTCTTAATTTGTGTTAATCGCGCTTTCTTATGTTAATAAAGAAGGGGAAGATGTGGGAGTGTGGCCATGGGGGTCGACAAGCCCCTTGGTTTGTGATAACATCGGACTCTTAAAGTAGAGACCACCAGGAAAGTAAAGCCTTGACAGGGAACAAAGAAGGGTGATTCAGGAGACACCTTAAGCAGGGACATGAAGAACAGGAACAGGGACAGGCTAACAGAACAGGGACAAAACAAAAAAGGAATGAATAGGGACAGGCTATCAGAACAGGGGCAAACAAAAAACAGCGTATGGGAGGGTCTCGCTGGCATAGGCAGGACCCCCAAACAAGGACTCCAGGAGTTGGAGGGGCAGCCAGAGCCCCCCAGCTGGGAAGCACTCAGTGCCTGCCTCTCCCAGGGATGGGGTTACAAAGTTTGTTAAAGATGGAATTAGTATGCCTGGCAGTTTTTCTCTGTATTTTATTTTGTGTTAATAGTGCTTTCTTAATTTGTGTTACTCTTGCTTTCTTAATTTCTGTTAATCGCGCCTTCATAATTTGTGTTAAACCTGCTTTCTTAATTTGTGTTAATCGAGCTCTTTTATGTTAATAAAGAAGGGGGAGTTGTGGGAGTGTGGCCATGGGTGTCGACAAGCCCCTTGGTTTGTGATAACATCAGACTCTTAAAGTAGACACCACCAGGAAAGTAAAGCATTGACAGGGAACAAAGAAGGGTGATTCAGGAGACACCTTAAGCAGGGACATGAAGAACAGGAACAGGGACAGGCTAACAGAGCAGGGAGAAACAAAAAACAGCATATGGGAGGGTCCCACTGGCATATACTGGACCCACAAACAAGGACTCCAGGAGTTGGAGGGGCAGCCAGAGCCCCCCGGCTGGGCAGCACTCAGTGCCTGCCTCTCCCAGGGATGGTTTTACAAAGATTGTTAAAGATAGACTTAGTATGCCTGGCAGTTTTTCTCTGTGTTTTAGTTTGTGTTGATCCTGCCTTCTTAATTTGTGTTAATTGCGCTTTCTTATGTTAATAAAGAAGGGGAAGATGTGGGAGTTTGGCCATGGGGGTCGACAAGCCCCATGGTTGGTGATAACATCCGACTCTTAAGGATGAGACCATCAGGAATTTAAAGAGTTGAGAGGGAACAAAGAAGGGTGATTCAGGTGACACCTTCTTGTCTGGGGTGGCTAGTTCTCCAGCCATTAATTCATGGAAGTGGCTGGGTGTTTGCTGTTGCCGGGCAAAGTTGTTGACCAATGACTAGTTAGTGGAAAGGTACTGCTGTGAGGCGGAAGTTATAGGAAGGGAGCCTTTCCTGAATAAGGGATAGAATGAAGTTGTGCGCTCACTCTGAGAGATGAAGTTATGCCCTCAGTAAGAGAGAGTTCAAGTTATGTCATCAATAAAGAGGAAGCAGTTACAGATCCTGAAAGAACCCCGTTGTCCGTGCGGTCTTTACGCCACAAATCGCCCCCCAACAGGGACAAGAAAACGAACAGGGACGAGAAGAAAACAAACAGGGACATGAAGAACAGGAACAGGGACAGGCTAACAGAACAGGGATAAAAACAAAAAAGGAATGAATAGGGACAGGCAAACGGAACAGGAAAAAAAAAAAAAAGGAATGAATAGGTACAGGCTAACAGAACAGGGACGAACAAAAAGAGCTTATGGGAGGGTCACGCTGGCTTACGCAGGACCCACAAACAAGGACTCCAGGAGTTGGAGGGGCAGCCAGAGCCCCCCGGCTGGGCAGCACTCAGTGCCTGCCTCTCCCAGGGATGGGGTTGCAAAGTTTGTTAAAGATAGTCTTAGTATGCCTGGCAGTTTTTCTCTGTGTTTTAGTTTGTGTTGATCCTGCCTTCTTAATTTGTGTTAATTGCGCTTTCTTATGTTAATAAAGAGGGAGGAGATGTGGGAGTGTGGCCATGGGGGTCGACAAGCCCCATGGTTGGTGATCACATCCGACTCTTAAAGATGAGGCCGTGAGGAAAGTAAAGCCTTGAGAGGGAACAAAGAAGGGTGATTCAGGAGACACCTTAAACAGGGACATGAAGAACAGGAACAGGGACAGGCTAACAGAGCAGGGAGAAACAAAAAAGAGCATATGGGAGGGTCCCACTGGCATATGCTGGACCCACAAACAAGGACTCCAGGAGTTGGAGGGGCAGCCAGAGCCCCCCGGCTGGGCAGTACTCAGTGCCTGCCTCTCCCAGGGATGGTTTTACAAAGGTTGTTAAAGATAGACTTAGTATGCCTGGCAGTTTTTCTCTGTGTTTTAGTTTGTGTTGATCCTGCCTTCTAAATTTGTGTTAATTGTGCTTTCTTATGTTAATAAAGAAGGGGAAGATGTGGGAGTGTGGCCATGGGGGTCGACAAGCCCCATGGTTGGTGATAACATTGGACTCTTAATGATGAGACCATCAGGAAAGTAAAGAGTTGAGAGGGAACAAAGAAGGGTGATTCAGGAGACACCATAAACAGGGACATGAAGAACAGGAACAGGGATAGTCTAACAGAACAGGGACAAAAACAAAAAAGGAATGAATAGGGACAGGCTATCAGAACAGGGACAAACAAAAAACAGCGTATGGGAGGGTCTCGCTGGCATAGGCAGGACCCCCAAAGAGGAATCCAGGAGTTGGAGGGGCAGCCAGAGCTCCCCGGCTGGGCAGCACTCAGTGCCTGCCTCTCCCAGGGATGGGGTTACAAAGTTTGTTAAAGATGGAATTAGTATGCCTGGCAGTTTTTCTCTGTGTTTTAGTTTGTGTTAATAGTGCTTTCTTAATTTGTGTTACTCTTGCTTTCTTAATTTCTGTTAATCGCGCCTTCATAATTTGTGTTAAACCTGCTTTCTTAATTTGTGTTAATCGAGCTCTTTTATGTTAATAAAGAAGGGGGAGTTGAAGGAGTGTGGCCATGGGGGTCGACAAGTCCCATGGTTGGTGATAACATCCAACTCTTAAAGATGAGGCCATCAGGAAAGTAAAGAGTTGAGAGGGAACAAAGAAGGGTGATTCAGGAGACACCTTAAACAGGGACATGAAGAACAGGGACAGGCTAACAGAGCAGGGAGAAACAAAAAACAGCATATGGGAGGGTCCCACTGGCATATGCTGGACCCACAAAGAAGGACTCCAGGAGTTGGAGGGGCAGCCAGAGCCCCCCGGCTGGGCAGCACTCAGTGCCTGCCTCTCCCAGGGATGGGGTTACAAAGTTTGTAAAAGATGGAATTAGTATGCCTGGCAGTTTTTCTCTGTGTTTTAGTTTGTGTTGATCCTGCCTTCTTAATTTGTGTTAATCGCGCTTTCTTAAGTTAATGAAGAAGGGGAAGATGTGGGAGTGTGGCCATGGGGGTCGACAAGCCCTATGGTTGGTGATAACATCCGACTATTAAAGTAGAGACCATCAGGAAAGTACACCCTTGAGAGGGAACAAAGAAGGGTTATTCAAAAGACACCTTAACCAGGGACATGAAGAACAGGAACAGGGATAGTCTAACAGAACAGGGACAAAAACAAAAAAGGAATGAATAGGGAAAGGCTATCAGAACAGGGACAAACAAAAAACAGCGTATGGGAGGGTCTCGCTGGCATAGGCAGGACCCACAAACAAGGACTCCAGGAGTTGGAGGGGCAGCCAGAGCCCCCCGGCTGGGCAGCACTCAGTGCCTGCCTCTCCCAGGGTTGGGGTTACAAAGTTTGTAAAAGATGGAATTAGTATGCCTGGCAGTTTTTCTCTGTGTTTTAGTTTGTGTTGATCCTGCCTTCTTAATTTGTGTTAATTGCGCTTTCTTATGTTAATAAAGAAGGGGAAGATGTGGGAGTGTGGCAATGGGGGTAGACAAGCCCCATGGTTGGTGATAACATCGGACTCTTAAGGATGAGACCATCAGGAATTTAAAGAGTTGAGAGGGAACAAAGAAGGGTGATTCAGGTGACACCTTCTTGTCTGGGGTGGCTAGTTCTCCAGCCATTAATGCATGGAAGTGGCTGGGTGTTTGCTGTTGCCGGGCAAAGTTGTTGACCAATGACTAGTTAGTGGAAAGGTACTGCTGTGAGACGGAAGTTATAGGAAGGGAGCCTTTCCTGAATAAGGGATAGAATGAAGTTGTGCCCTCACTCTGAGAGATGAAGTTATGCCCTCAGTAAGAGAGAGTTCAAGTTATGTCATCAATAAAGAGGTAGCAGTTACAGATCCTGAAAGAACCCCGTTGTCCGTGCGGTCTTTACGCCACAAATCGCCCCCCAACAGGGACAAGAAAACGAACAGGGACGAGAAGAAAACAAACAGGGACATGAAGAACAGGAACAGGGACAGGCTAACAGAACAGGGACAAAAACAAAAAAGGAATGAATAGGGACAGGCAAACGGAACAGGAAAAAGAAAAAAAAGGAATGAATAGGTACAGGCTAACAGAACAGGGACGAACAAAAAGAGCTTATGGGAGGGTCACGCTGGCTTACGCAGGACCCACAAACAAGGACTCCAGGAGTTGGAGGGGCAGCCAGAGCCCCCCGGCTGGGCAGCACTCAGTGCCTGCCTCTCCCAGGGATGGGGTTGCAAAGTTTGTTAAAGATAGTCTTAGTATGCCTGGCAGTTTTTCTCTGTGTTTTAGTTTGTGTTGATCCTGCCTTCTTAATTTGTGTTACTCGCGCTTTCTTAAGTTAATGAAGAAGGGGAAGATGTGGGAGTGTGGCCATGGGGGTCGGCAAGCCCCATGGTTGGTGATAACATCCGACTCTTAAGGATGAGACCATCAGGAATTTAAAGAGCTGAGAGGGAACAAAGAAGGGTGATTCAGGTGACACCCTCTTGTGTGGGGTGGCTAGTTCTCCAGCCATTAATGCATGGAAGTGGCTGGGTGTTTGCTGTTGCCGGGCAAAGTTGTTGACCAATGACTAGTTAGTGGAAAGGTACTGCTGTGAGGCGGAAGTTATAGGAAGGGAACCTTTCCTGAATAAGGGATAGAATGAAGTTGTGCCCTCCCTCTGAGAGATGAAGTTATGCCCTCAGTAAGAGAGAGTTCAAGTTATGTCATCAATAAAGAGGTAGCAGTTACAGATCCTGAAAGAACCCCGTTGTCCGTGCGGTCTTTACGCCACAAATCGCCCCCCAACAGGGACAAGAAAACGAACAGGGACGAGAAGAAAACAAACAGGGACATGAAGAACAGGAACAGGGACAGGCTAACAGAGCAGGGAGAAACAAAAAAGAGCATATGGGAGGGTCCCACTGGCATATGCTGGACCCACAAACAAGGACTCCAGGAGTTGGAGGGGCAGCCAGAGCCCCCCGGCTGGGCAGTACTCAGTGCCTGCCTCTCCCAGGGATGGTTTTACAAAGGTTGTTAAAGATAGACTTAGTATGCCTGGCAGTTTTTCTCTGTGTTTTAGTTTGTGTTGATCCTGCCTTCTTAATTTGTGTTAATTGTGCTTTCTTATGTTAATAAAGAAGGGGAAGATGTGGGAGTGTGGCCATGGGGGTCGACAAGCCCCTTGGTTTGTGATAACATCGGACTCGTAAAGTAGAGACCACCAGGAAAGTAAAGCCTTGCGAGGGAACAAAGAAGGGTGATTCAGGAGACACCTTAAGCAGGGACATGAAGAACAGGAACAGGGACAGGCTAACAGAACAGGGACAAAACAAAAAAGGAATGAATAGGGACATGCTATCAGAACAGCGGCAAACAAAAAACAGCGTATGGGAGGGTCTCGCTGGCATAGGCAGGACCCACAAACAAGGACTCCAGGAGTTGGAGGGGCAGCCAGAGCCCCCCAGCTGGGCAGCACTCAGTGCCTGCCTCTCCCAGGGATGGGGTTACAAAGTTTGTAAAAGATGGAATTAGTATGCCTGGCAGTTTTTCTCTGTGTTTTAGTTTGTGTTAATAGTGCTTTCTTAATTTGTGTTACTCTTGCTTTCTTAATTTCTGTTAATCGCGCCTTCTTAATTTGTGTTAAACCTGCTTTCTTAATTTGTGTTAATCGCGCTTTCTTAAGTTAATAAAGAAGGGGGAGATGTGGGAGTGTGGCCATGGGGGTCGACAAGCCCCATGGTTGGTGATAACATCAGACTCTTAATGATGAGACCATCAGGAAAGTAAAGCCTTGAGAGGGAACAAAGAAGGGTGATTCAGGAGACACCTTAAACAGGGACATGAAGAACAGGAACAGGGATAGTCTAACAGAACAGGGACAAAAACAAAAAAGTAATGAATAGGGACAGGCTATCAGAACAGGGACAAACAAAAAACAGCGTATGGGAGGGTCTCGCTGGCATAGGCAGGACCCACAAACAAGGACTCCAGGAGTTGGAGGGGCAGCCAGAGCCCCCCAGCTGGGCAGCACTCAGTGCCTGCCTCTCCCAGGGACGGGGTTAGAAGTTTGTTAAAGATGGAATTAGTATGCCTGGCAGTTTTTCTCTGTGTTTTATTTTGTGTTGATCCTGCCTTCTTAATTTGTGTTAATCGTGCTTTCTTATGTTAATAAAGAAGGGGAAGATGTGGGAGTGTGGCCATGGGGGCCGACAAGCCCCATGGTTGGTGGTAACATCAGACTCTTAATGATGAGACCATCAGGAAAGTAAAGAGTTGAGAGAGAACAAAGAAGGGTGATTCAGGAGACACCTTAACCAGGGACATGAAGAACAGGAACAGGGATAGTCTAACAGAACAGGGAGGAAAACAAAAAAGGAAGGAATAGGGACAGGCTATCAGAACAGGCACAAACAAAAAACAGCGTATGGGAGGGTCTCGCTGGCATAGGCAGGACCCACAAAGAAAGACTCCAGGAGTTAAAGGGGCAGCCAGAGCCCCCCTGCTGGGCAGCACTCAGTGCCTGCCTCTCCCAGGGATGGGGTTACAAAGTTTGTAAAAGATGGAATTAGTATGCCTGGCATTTTTTCTCTGTGTTTTAGTTTGTGTTGATCCTGCCTTCTTAATTTGTGTTAATCGCGCTTTCTTAAGTTAATGAAGAAGGGGAAGATGTGGGAGTGTGGCCATGGGGGTCGACAAGCCCCATGGTTGGTGATAACATCCGACTATTAAAGTAGAGACCATCAGGAAAGTAAAGAGTTGAGAGGGAACAAAGAAGGGTGATTCAGGAGACACCTTAAACAGGGACATGAAGAACAGGGGCAGGCTAACAGAGCAGGGAGAAACAAAAAACAGCATATGGGAGGGTCCCACTGGCATATGCTAGACCCACAAACAAGGACTCCAGGAGTTGGAGGGGCAGCCAGAGCTCCCCGGCTGGGCAGCACTCAGTGCCTGCCTCTCCCAGGGATGGGGTTACAAAGTTTGTTAAAGATGGAATTAGTATGCCTGGCAGTTTTTCTCTGTATTTTAGTTTGTGTTAATAGTGCTTTCTTAATTTGTGTTACTCTTGCTTTCTTAATTTCTGTTAATCGCGCCTTCATAATTTGTGTTAAACATGCTTTCTTAATTTGTGTTAATCGAGCTCTTTTATGTTAATAAAGAAGGGGGAGTTGTAGGAGTGTGGCCATGGGGGTCGACAAGTCCCATGGTTGGTGATAACATCCAACTCTTAAAGATGAGGCCATCAGGAAAGGAAAGCCTTGAGAGGGAACAAAGAAGGGTGATTCAGGAGACACCTTAAACAGGGACATGAAGAACAGGAACAGGGATAGTCTAACAGAACAGGGACAAAAACAAAAAAGGAATTAATAGGGACAGGCTATCAGAACAGGGACAAACAAAAAACAGCGTATGGGAGGGTCTCGCTGGCATAGGCAGGACCCACAAACAAGGACTCCAGGAGTTGGAGGGGCAGCCAGAGCCCCCCGGCTGGGCAGCACTCAGGTCCTGCCTCTCCCAGGGACGGGGTTACAAAGTTTGTTAAAGATGAAATTAGTATGCCTGGCAGTTTCTCTCTGTGTTTTAGTTTGTGTTGATCCTGCCTTCTTAATTTGTGTTAATCGCGCTTTCTTATGTTAATAAAGAAGGGGAAGATGTGGGAGTGTGGCCATGGGGGTCGACAAGCCCCTTGGTTTGTGATAACATCGGACTCTTAAAGTAGAGACCACCAGGAAAGTAAAGCCTTGACAGGGAACAAAGAAGGGTGATTCAGGAGACACCTTAAGCAGGGACATGAAGAACAGGAACAGGGACAGGCTAACAGAACAGGGACAAAACAAAAAAGGAATGAATAGGGACAGGCTATCAGAACAGGGGCAAACAAAAAACAGCGTATGGGAGGGTCTCGCTGGCATAGGCAGGACCCCCAAACAAGGACTCCAGGAGTTGGAGGGGCAGCCAGAGCCCCCCAGCTGGGAAGCACTCAGTGCCTGCCTCTCCCAGGGATGGGGTTACAAAGTTTGTTAAAGATGGAATTAGTATGCCTGGCAGTTTTTCTCTGTATTTTATTTTGTGTTAATAGTGCTTTCTTAATTTGTGTTACTCTTGCTTTCTTAATTTCTGTTAATCGCGCCTTCATAATTTGTGTTAAACCTGCTTTCTTAATTTGTGTTAATCGAGCTCTTTTATGTTAATAAAGAAGGGGGAGTTGTGGGAGTGTGGCCATGGGTGTCGACAAGCCCCTTGGTTTGTGATAACATCAGACTCTTAAAGTAGACACCACCAGGAAAGTAAAGCATTGACAGGGAACAAAGAAGGGTGATTCAGGAGACACCTTAAGCAGGGACATGAAGAACAGGAACAGGGACAGGCTAACAGAGCAGGGAGAAACAAAAAACAGCATATGGGAGGGTCCCACTGGCATATACTGGACCCACAAACAAGGACTCCAGGAGTTGGAGGGGCAGCCAGAGCCCCCCGGCTGGGCAGCACTCAGTGCCTGCCTCTCCCAGGGATGGTTTTACAAAGATTGTTAAAGATAGACTTAGTATGCCTGGCAGTTTTTCTCTGTGTTTTAGTTTGTGTTGATCCTGCCTTCTTAATTTGTGTTAATTGCGCTTTCTTATGTTAATAAAGAAGGGGAAGATGTGGGAGTTTGGCCATGGGGGTCGACAAGCCCCATGGTTGGTGATAACATCCGACTCTTAAGGATGAGACCATCAGGAATTTAAAGAGTTGAGAGGGAACAAAGAAGGGTGATTCAGGTGACACCTTCTTGTCTGGGGTGGCTAGTTCTCCAGCCATTAATTCATGGAAGTGGCTGGGTGTTTGCTGTTGCCGGGCAAAGTTGTTGACCAATGACTAGTTAGTGGAAAGGTACTGCTGTGAGGCGGAAGTTATAGGAAGGGAGCCTTTCCTGAATAAGGGATAGAATGAAGTTGTGCGCTCACTCTGAGAGATGAAGTTATGCCCTCAGTAAGAGAGAGTTCAAGTTATGTCATCAATAAAGAGGAAGCAGTTACAGATCCTGAAAGAACCCCGTTGTCCGTGCGGTCTTTACGCCACAAATCGCCCCCCAACAGGGACAAGAAAACGAACAGGGACGAGAAGAAAACAAACAGGGACATGAAGAACAGGAACAGGGACAGGCTAACAGAACAGGGATAAAAACAAAAAAGGAATGAATAGGGACAGGCAAACGGAACAGGAAAAAAAAAAAAAAGGAATGAATAGGTACAGGCTAACAGAACAGGGACGAACAAAAAGAGCTTATGGGAGGGTCACGCTGGCTTACGCAGGACCCACAAACAAGGACTCCAGGAGTTGGAGGGGCAGCCAGAGCCCCCCGGCTGGGCAGCACTCAGTGCCTGCCTCTCCCAGGGATGGGGTTGCAAAGTTTGTTAAAGATAGTCTTAGTATGCCTGGCAGTTTTTCTCTGTGTTTTAGTTTGTGTTGATCCTGCCTTCTTAATTTGTGTTAATTGCGCTTTCTTATGTTAATAAAGAGGGAGGAGATGTGGGAGTGTGGCCATGGGGGTCGACAAGCCCCATGGTTGGTGATCACATCCGACTCTTAAAGATGAGGCCGTGAGGAAAGTAAAGCCTTGAGAGGGAACAAAGAAGGGTGATTCAGGAGACACCTTAAACAGGGACATGAAGAACAGGAACAGGGACAGGCTAACAGAGCAGGGAGAAACAAAAAAGAGCATATGGGAGGGTCCCACTGGCATATGCTGGACCCACAAACAAGGACTCCAGGAGTTGGAGGGGCAGCCAGAGCCCCCCGGCTGGGCAGTACTCAGTGCCTGCCTCTCCCAGGGATGGTTTTACAAAGGTTGTTAAAGATAGACTTAGTATGCCTGGCAGTTTTTCTCTGTGTTTTAGTTTGTGTTGATCCTGCCTTCTAAATTTGTGTTAATTGTGCTTTCTTATGTTAATAAAGAAGGGGAAGATGTGGGAGTGTGGCCATGGGGGTCGACAAGCCCCATGGTTGGTGATAACATTGGACTCTTAATGATGAGACCATCAGGAAAGTAAAGAGTTGAGAGGGAACAAAGAAGGGTGATTCAGGAGACACCATAAACAGGGACATGAAGAACAGGAACAGGGATAGTCTAACAGAACAGGGACAAAAACAAAAAAGGAATGAATAGGGACAGGCTATCAGAACAGGGACAAACAAAAAACAGCGTATGGGAGGGTCTCGCTGGCATAGGCAGGACCCCCAAAGAGGAATCCAGGAGTTGGAGGGGCAGCCAGAGCTCCCCGGCTGGGCAGCACTCAGTGCCTGCCTCTCCCAGGGATGGGGTTACAAAGTTTGTTAAAGATGGAATTAGTATGCCTGGCAGTTTTTCTCTGTGTTTTAGTTTGTGTTAATAGTGCTTTCTTAATTTGTGTTACTCTTGCTTTCTTAATTTCTGTTAATCGCGCCTTCATAATTTGTGTTAAACCTGCTTTCTTAATTTGTGTTAATCGAGCTCTTTTATGTTAATAAAGAAGGGGGAGTTGAAGGAGTGTGGCCATGGGGGTCGACAAGTCCCATGGTTGGTGATAACATCCAACTCTTAAAGATGAGGCCATCAGGAAAGTAAAGAGTTGAGAGGGAACAAAGAAGGGTGATTCAGGAGACACCTTAAACAGGGACATGAAGAACAGGGACAGGCTAACAGAGCAGGGAGAAACAAAAAACAGCATATGGGAGGGTCCCACTGGCATATGCTGGACCCACAAAGAAGGACTCCAGGAGTTGGAGGGGCAGCCAGAGCCCCCCGGCTGGGCAGCACTCAGTGCCTGCCTCTCCCAGGGATGGGGTTACAAAGTTTGTAAAAGATGGAATTAGTATGCCTGGCAGTTTTTCTCTGTGTTTTAGTTTGTGTTGATCCTGCCTTCTTAATTTGTGTTAATCGCGCTTTCTTAAGTTAATGAAGAAGGGGAAGATGTGGGAGTGTGGCCATGGGGGTCGACAAGCCCTATGGTTGGTGATAACATCCGACTATTAAAGTAGAGACCATCAGGAAAGTACACCCTTGAGAGGGAACAAAGAAGGGTTATTCAAAAGACACCTTAACCAGGGACATGAAGAACAGGAACAGGGATAGTCTAACAGAACAGGGACAAAAACAAAAAAGGAATGAATAGGGAAAGGCTATCAGAACAGGGACAAACAAAAAACAGCGTATGGGAGGGTCTCGCTGGCATAGGCAGGACCCACAAACAAGGACTCCAGGAGTTGGAGGGGCAGCCAGAGCCCCCCGGCTGGGCAGCACTCAGTGCCTGCCTCTCCCAGGGTTGGGGTTACAAAGTTTGTAAAAGATGGAATTAGTATGCCTGGCAGTTTTTCTCTGTGTTTTAGTTTGTGTTGATCCTGCCTTCTTAATTTGTGTTAATTGCGCTTTCTTATGTTAATAAAGAAGGGGAAGATGTGGGAGTGTGGCAATGGGGGTAGACAAGCCCCATGGTTGGTGATAACATCGGACTCTTAAGGATGAGACCATCAGGAATTTAAAGAGTTGAGAGGGAACAAAGAAGGGTGATTCAGGTGACACCTTCTTGTCTGGGGTGGCTAGTTCTCCAGCCATTAATGCATGGAAGTGGCTGGGTGTTTGCTGTTGCCGGGCAAAGTTGTTGACCAATGACTAGTTAGTGGAAAGGTACTGCTGTGAGACGGAAGTTATAGGAAGGGAGCCTTTCCTGAATAAGGGATAGAATGAAGTTGTGCCCTCACTCTGAGAGATGAAGTTATGCCCTCAGTAAGAGAGAGTTCAAGTTATGTCATCAATAAAGAGGTAGCAGTTACAGACCCTGAAAGAACCCCGTTGTCCGTGCGGTCTTTACGCCACAAATCGCCCCCCAACAGGGACAAGAAAACGAACAGGGACGAGAAGAAAACAAACAGGGACATGAAGAACAGGAACAGGGACAGGCTAACAGAACAGGGACAAAAACAAAAAAGGAATGAATAGGGACAGGCAAACGGAACAGGAAAAAGAAAAAAAAGGAATGAATAGGTACAGGCTAACAGAACAGGGACGAACAAAAAGAGCTTATGGGAGGGTCACGCTGGCTTACGCAGGACCCACAAACAAGGACTCCAGGAGTTGGAGGGGCAGCCAGAGCCCCCCGGCTGGGCAGCACTCAGTGCCTGCCTCTCCCAGGGATGGGGTTGCAAAGTTTGTTAAAGATAGTCTTAGTATGCCTGGCAGTTTTTCTCTGTGTTTTAGTTTGTGTTGATCCTGCCTTCTTAATTTGTGTTACTCGCGCTTTCTTAAGTTAATGAAGAAGGGGAAGATGTGGGAGTGTGGCCATGGGGGTCGGCAAGCCCCATGGTTGGTGATAACATCCGACTCTTAAGGATGAGACCATCAGGAATTTAAAGAGCTGAGAGGGAACAAAGAAGGGTGATTCAGGTGACACCCTCTTGTGTGGGGTGGCTAGTTCTCCAGCCATTAATGCATGGAAGTGGCTGGGTGTTTGCTGTTGCCGGGCAAAGTTGTTGACCAATGACTAGTTAGTGGAAAGGTACTGCTGTGAGGCGGAAGTTATAGGAAGGGAACCTTTCCTGAATAAGGGATAGAATGAAGTTGTGCCCTCCCTCTGAGAGATGAAGTTATGCCCTCAGTAAGAGAGAGTTCAAGTTATGTCATCAATAAAGAGGTAGCAGTTACAGATCCTGAAAGAACCCCGTTGTCCGTGCGGTCTTTACGCCACAAATCGCCCCCCAACAGGGACAAGAAAACGAACAGGGACGAGAAGAAAACAAACAGGGACATGAAGAACAGGAACAGGGACAGGCTAACAGAGCAGGGAGAAACAAAAAAGAGCATATGGGAGGGTCCCACTGGCATATGCTGGACCCACAAACAAGGACTCCAGGAGTTGGAGGGGCAGCCAGAGCCCCCCGGCTGGGCAGTACTCAGTGCCTGCCTCTCCCAGGGATGGTTTTACAAAGGTTGTTAAAGATAGACTTAGTATGCCTGGCAGTTTTTCTCTGTGTTTTAGTTTGTGTTGATCCTGCCTTCTTAATTTGTGTTAATTGTGCTTTCTTATGTTAATAAAGAAGGGGAAGATGTGGGAGTGTGGCCATGGGGGTCGACAAGCCCCTTGGTTTGTGATAACATCGGACTCGTAAAGTAGAGACCACCAGGAAAGTAAAGCCTTGCGAGGGAACAAAGAAGGGTGATTCAGGAGACACCTTAAGCAGGGACATGAAGAACAGGAACAGGGACAGGCTAACAGAACAGGGACAAAACAAAAAAGGAATGAATAGGGACATGCTATCAGAACAGCGGCAAACAAAAAACAGCGTATGGGAGGGTCTCGCTGGCATAGGCAGGACCCACAAACAAGGACTCCAGGAGTTGGAGGGGCAGCCAGAGCCCCCCAGCTGGGCAGCACTCAGTGCCTGCCTCTCCCAGGGATGGGGTTACAAAGTTTGTAAAAGATGGAATTAGTATGCCTGGCAGTTTTTCTCTGTGTTTTAGTTTGTGTTAATAGTGCTTTCTTAATTTGTGTTACTCTTGCTTTCTTAATTTCTGTTAATCGCGCCTTCTTAATTTGTGTTAAACCTGCTTTCTTAATTTGTGTTAATCGCGCTTTCTTAAGTTAATAAAGAAGGGGGAGATGTGGGAGTGTGGCCATGGGGGTCGACAAGCCCCATGGTTGGTGATAACATCAGACTCTTAATGATGAGACCATCAGGAAAGTAAAGCCTTGAGAGGGAACAAAGAAGGGTGATTCAGGAGACACCTTAAACAGGGACATGAAGAACAGGAACAGGGATAGTCTAACAGAACAGGGACAAAAACAAAAAAGTAATGAATAGGGACAGGCTATCAGAACAGGGACAAACAAAAAACAGCGTATGGGAGGGTCTCGCTGGCATAGGCAGGACCCACAAACAAGGACTCCAGGAGTTGGAGGGGCAGCCAGAGCCCCCCAGCTGGGCAGCACTCAGTGCCTGCCTCTCCCAGGGACGGGGTTAGAAGTTTGTTAAAGATGGAATTAGTATGCCTGGCAGTTTTTCTCTGTGTTTTATTTTGTGTTGATCCTGCCTTCTTAATTTGTGTTAATCGTGCTTTCTTATGTTAATAAAGAAGGGGAAGATGTGGGAGTGTGGCCATGGGGGCCGACAAGCCCCATGGTTGGTGGTAACATCAGACTCTTAATGATGAGACCATCAGGAAAGTAAAGAGTTGAGAGAGAACAAAGAAGGGTGATTCAGGAGACACCTTAACCAGGGACATGAAGAACAGGAACAGGGATAGTCTAACAGAACAGGGAGGAAAACAAAAAAGGAAGGAATAGGGACAGGCTATCAGAACAGGCACAAACAAAAAACAGCGTATGGGAGGGTCTCGCTGGCATAGGCAGGACCCACAAAGAAAGACTCCAGGAGTTAAAGGGGCAGCCAGAGCCCCCCTGCTGGGCAGCACTCAGTGCCTGCCTCTCCCAGGGATGGGGTTACAAAGTTTGTAAAAGATGGAATTAGTATGCCTGGCATTTTTTCTCTGTGTTTTAGTTTGTGTTGATCCTGCCTTCTTAATTTGTGTTAATCGCGCTTTCTTAAGTTAATGAAGAAGGGGAAGATGTGGGAGTGTGGCCATGGGGGTCGACAAGCCCCATGGTTGGTGATAACATCCGACTATTAAAGTAGAGACCATCAGGAAAGTAAAGAGTTGAGAGGGAACAAAGAAGGGTGATTCAGGAGACACCTTAAACAGGGACATGAAGAACAGGGGCAGGCTAACAGAGCAGGGAGAAACAAAAAACAGCATATGGGAGGGTCCCACTGGCATATGCTAGACCCACAAACAAGGACTCCAGGAGTTGGAGGGGCAGCCAGAGCTCCCCGGCTGGGCAGCACTCAGTGCCTGCCTCTCCCAGGGATGGGGTTACAAAGTTTGTTAAAGATGGAATTAGTATGCCTGGCAGTTTTTCTCTGTATTTTAGTTTGTGTTAATAGTGCTTTCTTAATTTGTGTTACTCTTGCTTTCTTAATTTCTGTTAATCGCGCCTTCATAATTTGTGTTAAACATGCTTTCTTAATTTGTGTTAATCGAGCTCTTTTATGTTAATAAAGAAGGGGGAGTTGTAGGAGTGTGGCCATGGGGGTCGACAAGTCCCATGGTTGGTGATAACATCGGACTCTTAAAGTAGAGACCATCAGGAAAGTAAAGCCTTGAGAGGGAACAAAGAAGGGTGATTCAGGAGACACCTTAACCAGGGACATGAAGAACAGGAACAGGGATAGTCTAACAGAACAGGGAGGAAAACAAAAAAGGAAGGAATAGGGACAGGCTATCAGAACAGGCACAAACAAAAAACAGCGTATGGGAGGGTCTCGCTGGCATAGGCAGGACCCACAAAGAAAGACTCCAGGAGTTAAAGGGGCAGCCAGAGCCCCCCGGCTGGGCAGCACTCAGTGCCTGCCTCTCCCAGGGACAGTTTTACAAAGATTGTTAAAGATAGACTTAGTATGCCTGGCAGTTTTTCTCTGTTTTTTAGTTTGTTTTGTTCCTGCCTTCTTAATTTGTGTTAATCGCGCTTTCTTATGTTAATAAAAAAGGAGGAGATGTGGGAGTGTGGCCATGGGGGTCGTCAAGCCCCATGGTTGGTAATAACATAGGACTCTTAAGGATGAGACCATCAGGAATTTAAAGAGCTGGGAGGGAACAAAGAAGGGTGATTCAGGTGACACCTTGTTGTCTGGGGTGGCTTGTTCTCCAGCCATTAAGGCATGGAAGTTGCTGGGTGTTTGGTGTTGTCGGGCAAAGTTGTTGACCAATGACTAGTTAGTGGAAAGTTACTGCTGTGAGGCGGAAGTTATATGAAGGGAGCCTTTCCTGAATAAGGGATAGAATGAAGTTGTGCCCTCACTCTGAGAGATGAAGTTATGCCCTCAGTAAGAGAGAGTTCAAGATATGTCATCAATAAAGAGGTAGCAGTTACAGATCCTGAAAGAACCCCGTTGTCCGTGCGGTCTTTACGCCACAAATCGCCCCCCAACAGGGACATGAAAACGAACAGGGACGAGAAGAAAACAAACAGGGGAATGAAGAACAGGAACAGAGACAGGCAAACAGAACAAGGACAAAAACAAAAAAGGAATGAATAGGGACAGGCAAACGGAACAGGGTCAAAAACAGAAAAGGAATGAATAGGTACAGGCTAACAGAACAGGGACGAACAAAAAGAGGGTAAGGGAGGGTCACGCTGGCTTACGCAGGACCCCCAAACAAGGACTCCAGGAGTTGGAGGGGCAGCCAGAGCCCCCCAGCTGGGAAGCACTCAGTGCCTGCCTCTCCCAGGGATGGGGTTACAAAGTTTGTAAAAGATGGAATTAGTATGCCTGGCAGTTTTTCTCTGTGTTTTAGTTTGTGTTAATAGTGCTTTCTTAATTTGTGTTACTCTTGCTTTCTTAATTTCTGTTAATCGCGCCTTCTTAATTTGTGTTAAACCTGCTTTCTTAATTTGTGTTAATCGAGCTCTTTTATGTTAATAAGGCAGGGGGAGATGTGGGAGCATGGCCATGGGGGTCCACAAGTCCCATGGTTGGTGATAACATCCAACTCTTAAAGATGAGGCCATCAGGAAAGTAAAGAGTTGAGAGGGAACAAAGAAGGGTGATTCAGGAGACACCTTAAACAGGGACATGAAGAACAGGAACAGGGACAGGCTGACGGAGCAGGGAGAAACAAAAAACAGCATATGGGAGAGTCCCACTGGCATATGCTGAACCCACAAACAAGGACTCCAGGAGTTGGAGGGGCAGCCAGAGCCCCCCGGCTGGGCAGCACTCAGTGCCTGCCTCTCCCAGGGATGGTTTTACAAAGGTTGTTAAAGATAGACTTAGTATGCCTGGCAGTTTTTCTCTGTGTTTTAGTTTGTGTTGATCCTGCCTTCTTAATATGTGTTAATCGCGCTTTCTTAAGTTAATAAAGAAGGGGGAGATGTGGGAGTGTGGCCATGGGGGTCGACAAGCCTCATGGTTGGTGATAACATCAGACTCTTAATGATGAGACCATCAGGAAAGTAAAGCCTTGAGAGGGAACAAAGAAGGGTGATTCAGGAGACACCTTAAACAGGGACATGAAGAACAGGAACAGGGACAGGCTAACAGAGCAGGGAGAAACAAAAAACAGCATATGGGAGGGTCCCACTGGCGTATGCTGGACCCACAAACAAGGACTCCAGGAGTTGGAGGGGCAGCCAGAGCCCCCCGGCTGGGCAGCACTCAGTGGAGATGTGGGAGTGTGGCCATGGGGGTTGTCAAGCCCCATGGTTGGTAATAACATAGGACTCTTAAGGATGAGACCATCAGGAATTTAAAGAGCTGGGAGGGAACAAAGAAGGGTGATTCAGGTGACACCTTGTTGTCTGGGGTGGCTTGTTCTCCAGCCATTAAAGCATGGAAGTTGCTGGGTGTTTGGTGTTGCCGGGCAAAGTTGTTGACCAATGACTAGTTAGTGGAAAGGTACTGCTGTGAGGCGGAAATTATAGGAAGGGAGCCTTTCCTGAATAAGGGATAGAATGAAGTTGTGCCCTCACTCTGAGAGATGAAGTTATGCCTTCAGTAAGAGAGAGTTCAAGATATGTCATCAATAAAGAGGTAGCAGTTACAGATCCTGAAAGAACCCCGTTGTCCGTGCGGTCTTTACGCCACAAATCGCCCCCCAACAGGGACATGAAAACGAACAGGGACGAGAAGAAAACAAACAGGGGAATGAAGAACAGGAACAGAGACAGGCAAACAGAACAAGGACAAAAACAAAAAAGGAATGAATAGGGACAGGCAAACGGAACAGGGACAAAAACAGAAAAGGAATGAATAGGTACAGGCTAACAGAACAGGGACGAACAAAAAGAGGGTAAGGGAGGGTCACGCTGGCTTACGCAGGACCCCCAAACAAGGACTCCAGGAGTTGGAGGGGCAGCCAGAGCCCCCCAGCTAGGCAGCACTCAGTGCCTGCCTCTCCCAGGGATGGGGTTACAAAGTTTGTAAAAGATGGAATTAGTATGCCTGGCAGTTTTTCTCTGTGTTTTAGTTTGTGTTAATAGTGCTTTCTTAATTTGTGTTACTCTTGCTTTCATAATTTCTGTTAATCGCGCCTTCTTAATTTGTGTTAATCAAGCTCTTTTATGTTAGTAAAGAAGGGGGAGATGTGGGAGCATGGCCATGGGGGTCAACAAGTCCCATGGTTGGTGATAACATCCGACTATTAAAGTAGAGACATTCAGGAAAGTAAAGAGTTGAAAGGGAACAAAGAAGGGTGATTCAGGAGACACCTTAAGCAGGGACATGAAGAACAGGAACAGGGATAGTCTAACAGAACAGGGACGAAAACAAAAAAAGGAATGAATAGGGACAGGCTATCAGAACAGGGACAAACAAAAAACAGCGTATGGGAGGGTCTCGCTGGCATAGGCAGGACCCCCAAACAAGGACTCCAGGAGTTGGAGGGGCAGCCAGAGCCCCCCGGCTGGGCAGCACTCAGTGCCTGCCTCTCCCAGGGATGGTTTTACAAAGATTGTTAAAGATAGACTTAGTATGCCTGGCAGTTTTTCTCTGTGTTTTAGTTTGTGTTGATCCTGCCTTCTTAATATGTGTTAATCGCGCTTTCTTATGTTAATAAAGAAGGGGAAGATGTGGGAGTGTGGCCATGGGGGTCGACAAGCCCCATGGTTGGTGATAACATCGGACTCTTAAGGATGAGACCATCAGGAATTTAAAGAGTTGAGAGGGAACAAAGAAGGGTGATTCAGGTGACACCTTGTTGTCTGGGGTGGCTTGTTCTCCAGCCATTAAAGCATGGAAGTTGCTGGGTGTTTGCTGTTGCCGGGCAACGTTGTTGACCAATGACTAGTTAGTGGAAAGGTACTGCTGTGAGGCGGAAGTTATAGGAAGGGAGCCTTTCAGGAATAAGGGATAGAATGAAGTTGTGCCCTCACTCTGAGAGATGAAGTTATGCCTTCAGTAAGAGAGAGTTCAAGTTATGTCATCAATAAAGAGGTAGCAGTTACAGATCCTGAAAGAACCCCGGTGTCCGTGCGGTCTTTACGCCACAAATCGCCCCCCAACAGGGACATGAAAACGAACAGGGACGAGAAGAAAACAAACAGGGACATGAAGAACAGGAACAGGGACAGGCTAACAGAACAGGGACAAAAACAAAAAAGGAATGAATAGGGACAGGCAAAGGGAACAGGGAAAAAAAAAAAAAGGAATGAATAGGTACAGGCTAACAGAACAGGGACGAACAAAAAGAGCTTATGGGAGGGTCACGCTGGGTTACGCAGGACCCACAAACAAGGACTCCAGGAGTTGGAGGGGCAGCCAGAGCCCCCCGGCTGGGCAGCACTCAGTGCCTGCCTCTCCCAGGGATGGTTTTACAAAGTTTGTTAAAGATAGTCTTAGTATGCCTGGCAGTTTTTCTCTGTGTTTTAGTTTGTGTTGATCCTGCCTTCTTAATTTGTGTTAATCGCGCTTTCTTATGTTAATAAAGAAGGAGGAGATGTGGGAGTGTGGCCATGGGGGTCGACAAGCCCCATGGTTGGTGATCACATCCGACTCTTAAATATGAGGCCATGAGGAAAGTAAAGCCTTGAGAGGGAACAAAGAAGGGTGATTCAGGAGACACCTTAAACAGGGACATGAAGAACAGGAACAGGGACAGGCTAACAGAACAGGGACAAATACAAAAAAGGAATGAATAGGGACAGGCTATCAGAACAGGGACAAACAAAAAACAGCGTATGGGAGGGTCTCGCTGGCATAGGCAGGACCCACAAACAAGGACTCCAGGAGTTGGAGAGGCAGCTAGAGCCCCCCGGCTGGGCAGCACTCAGTGCCTGCCACTCCCAGGGATGGGGTTGCAAAGTTTGTTAAAGATGGAATTAGTATGCCTGGCAGCTTTTCTCTGTGTTTTAGTTTGTGTTGATCCTGCCTTCTTAATTTGTGGTAATCGCGCTTTCTTAAGTTAATAAAGAAGGGGGAGATGTGGGAGTGTGGCCATGGGGGTCGACAAGCCCCATGGTTGGTGATAACATCAGACTCTTAATGATGAGACCATCAGGAAAGTAAAGCCTTGAGAGGGAACAAAGAAGGGTGATTCAGGAGACACCTTAAACAGGGACATGAAGAACAGGAACAGGGATAGTCTAACAGAACAGGGACAAAAACAAAAAAGGAATTAATAGGGACAGGCTATCAGAACAGGGACAAACAAAAAACAGCGTATGGGAGGGTCTCGCTGGCATAGGCAGGACCCACAAACAAGGACTCCAGGAGTTGGAGGGGCAGCCAGAGCCCCCCGGCTGGGCAGCACTCAGGTCCTGCCTCTCCCAGGGACGGGGTTACAAAGTTTGTTAAAGATGAAATTAGTATGCCTGGCAGTTTCTCTCTGTGTTTTAGTTTGTGTTGATCCTGCCTTCTTAATTTGTGTTAATCGCGCTTTCTTATGTTAATAAAGAAGGGGAAGATGTGGGAGTGTGGCCATGGGGGTCGACAAGCCCCTTGGTTTGTGATAACATCGGACTCTTAAAGTAGAGACCACCAGGAAAGTAAAGCCTTGACAGGGAACAAAGAAGGGTGATTCAGGAGACACCTTAAGCAGGGACATGAAGAACAGGAACAGGGACAGGCTAACAGAACAGGGACAAAACAAAAAAGGAATGAATAGGGACAGGCTATCAGAACAGGGGCAAACAAAAAACAGCGTATGGGAGGGTCTCGCTGGCATAGGCAGGACCCCCAAACAAGGACTCCAGGAGTTGGAGGGGCAGCCAGAGCCCCCCAGCTGGGAAGCACTCAGTGCCTGCCTCTCCCAGGGATGGGGTTACAAAGTTTGTTAAAGATGGAATTAGTATGCCTGGCAGTTTTTCTCTGTATTTTATTTTGTGTTAATAGTGCTTTCTTAATTTGTGTTACTCTTGCTTTCTTAATTTCTGTTAATCGCGCCTTCATAATTTGTGTTAAACCTGCTTTCTTAATTTGTGTTAATCGAGCTCTTTTATGTTAATAAAGAAGGGGGAGTTGTGGGAGTGTGGCCATGGGTGTCGAAAAGCCCCTTGGTTTGTGATAACATCGGACTCTTAAAGTAGACACCACCAGGAAAGTAAAGCATTGACAGGGAACAAAGAAGGGTGATTCAGGAGACACCTTAAGCAGGGACATGAAGAACAGGAACAGGGACAGGCTAACAGAGCAGGGAGAAACAAAAAACAGCATATGGGAGGGTCCCACTGGCATATACTGGACCCACAAACAAGGACTCCAGGAGTTGGAGGGGCAGCCAGAGCCCCCCGGCTGGGCAGCACTCAGTGCCTGCCTCTCCCAGGGATGGTTTTACAAAGATTGTTAAAGATAGACTTAGTATGCCTGGCAGTTTTTCTCTGTGTTTTAGTTTGTGTTGATCCTGCCTTCTTAATTTGTGTTAATTGCGCTTTCTTATGTTAATAAAGAAGGGGAAGATGTGGGAGTTTGGCCATGGGGGTCGACAAGCCCCATGGTTGGTGATAACATCCGACTCTTAAGGATGAGACCATCAGGAATTTAAAGAGTTGAGAGGGAACAAAGAAGGGTGATTCAGGTGACACCTTCTTGTCTGGGGTGGCTAGTTCTCCAGCCATTAATGCATGGAAGTGGCTGGGTGTTTGCTGTTGCCGGGCAAAGTTGTTGACCAATGACTAGTTAGTGGAAAGGTACTGCTGTGAGGCGGAAGTTATAGGAAGGGAGCCTTTCCTGAATAAGGGATAGAATGAAGTTGTGCGCTCACTCTGAGAGATGAAGTTATGCCCTCAGTAAGAGAGAGTTCAAGTTATGTCATCAATAAAGAGGAAGCAGTTACAGATCCTGAAAGAACCCCGTTGTCCGTGCGGTCTTTACGCCACAAATCGCCCCCCAACAGGGACAAGAAAACGAACAGGGAGGAGAAGAAAACAAACAGGGACATGAAGAACAGGAACAGGGACAGGCTAACAGAACAGGGATAAAAACAAAAAAGGAATGAATAGGGACAGGCAAACGGAACAGGAAAAAAAAAAAAAAGGAATGAATAGGTACAGGCTAACAGAACAGGGACGAACAAAAAGAGCTTATGGGAGGGTCACGCTGGCTTACGCAGGACCCACAAACAAGGACTCCAGGAGTTGGAGGGGCAGCCAGAGCCCCCCGGCTGGGCAGCACTCAGTGCCTGCCTCTCCCAGGGATGGGGTTGCAAAGTTTGTTAAAGATAGTCTTAGTATGCCTGGCAGTTTTTCTCTGTGTTTTAGTTTGTGTTGATCCTGCCTTCTTAATTTGTGTTAATTGCGCTTTCTTATGTTAATAAAGAAGGAGGAGATGTGGGAGTGTGGCCATGGGGGTCGACAAGCCCCATGGTTGGTGATCACATCCGACTCTTAAAGATGAGGCCGTGAGGAAAGTAAAGCCTTGAGAGGGAACAAAGAAGGGTGATTCAGGAGACACCTTAAACAGGGACATGAAGAACAGGAACAGGGACAGGCTAACAGAGCAGGGAGAAACAAAAAAGAGCATATGGGAGGGTCCCACTGGCATATGCTGGACCCACAAACAAGGACTCCAGGAGTTGGAGGGGCAGCCAGAGCCCCCCGGCTGGGCAGTACTCAGTGCCTGCCTCTCCCAGGGATGGTTTTACAAAGGTTGTTAAAGATAGACTTAGTATGCCTGGCAGTTTTTCTCTGTGTTTTAGTTTGTGTTGATCCTGCCTTCTAAATTTGTGTTAATTGTGCTTTCTTATGTTAATAAAGAAGGGGAAGATGTGGGAGTGTGGCCATGGGGGTCGACAAGCCCCATGGTTGGTGATAACATTGGACTCTTAATGATGAGACCATCAGGAAAGTAAAGAGTTGAGAGGGAACAAAGAAGGGTGATTCAGGAGACACCATAAACAGGGACATGAAGAACAGGAACAGGGATAGTCTAACAGAACAGGGACAAAAACAAAAAAGGAATGAATAGGGACAGGCAAAGGGAACAGGGAAAAAAAAAAAAAGGAATGAATAGGTACAGGCTAACAGAACAGGGACGAACAAAAAGAGCTTATGGGAGGGTCACGCTGGGTTACGCAGGACCCACAAACAAGGACTCCAGGAGTTGGAGGGGCAGCCAGAGCCCCCCGGCTGGGCAGCACTCAGTGCCTGCCTCTCCCAGGGATGGGGTTACAAAGTTTGTAAAAGATGGAATTAGTATGCCTGGCAGTTTTTCTCTGTGTTTTAGTTTGTGTTAATAGTGCTTTCTTAATTTGTGTTACTCTTGCTTTCTTAATTTCTGTTAATCGCGCCTTCATAATTTGTGTTAAACCTGCTTTCTTAATTTGTGTTAATCGAGCTCTTTTATGTTAATAAAGAAGGGGGAGTTGAAGGAGTGTGGCCATGGGGGTCGACAAGTCCCATGGTTGGTGATAACATCCAACTCTTAAAGATGAGGCCATCAGGAAAGTAAAGAGTTGAGAGGGAACAAAGAAGGGTGATTCAGGAGACACCTTAAACAGGGACATGAAGAACAGGGACAGGCTAACAGAGCAGGGAGAAACAAAAAACAGCATATGGGAGGGTCCCACTGGCATATGCTGGACCCACAAAGAAGGACTCCAGGAGTTGGAGGGGCAGCCAGAGCCCCCCGGCTGGGCAGCACTCAGTGCCTGCCTCTCCCAGGGATGGGGTTACAAAGTTTGTAAAAGATGGAATTAGTATGCCTGGCAGTTTTTCTCTGTGTTTTAGTTTGTGTTGATCCTGCCTTCTTAATTTGTGTTAATCGCGCTTTCTTAAGTTAATGAAGAAGGGGAAGATGTGGGAGTGTGGCCATGGGGGTCGACAAGCCCCATGGTTGGTGATAACATCCGACTATTAAAGTAGAGACCATCAGGAAAGTACACCCTTGAGAGGGAACAAAGAAGGGTTATTCAAAAGACACCTTAACCAGGGACATGAAGAACAGGAACAGGGATAGTCTAACAGAACAGGGACAAAAACAAAAAAGGAATGAATAGGGAAAGGCTATCAGAACAGGGACAAACAAAAAACAGCGTATGGGAGGGTCTCGCTGGCATAGGCAGGACCCACAAACAAGGACTCCAGGAGTTGGAGGGGCAGCCAGAGCCCCCCGGCTGGGCAGCACTCAGTGCCTGCCTCTCCCAGGGTTGGGGTTACAAAGTTTGTAAAAGATGGAATTAGTATGCCTGGCAGTTTTTCTCTGTGTTTTAGTTTGTGTTGATCCTGCCTTCTTAATTTGTGTTAATTGCGCTTTCTTATGTTAATAAAGAAGGGGAAGATGTGGGAGTGTGGCAATGGGGGTAGACAAGCCCCATGGTTGGTGATAACATCGGACTCTTAAGGATGAGACCATCAGGAATTTAAAGAGTTGAGAGGGAACAAAGAAGGGTGATTCAGGTGACACCTTCTTGTCTGGGGTGGCTAGTTCTCCAGCCATTAATGCATGGAAGTGGCTGGGTGTTTGCTGTTGCCGGGCAAAGTTGTTGACCAATGACTAGTTAGTGGAAAGGTACTGCTGTGAGACGGAAGTTATAGGAAGGGAGCCTTTCCTGAATAAGGGATAGAATGAAGTTGTGCCCTCACTCTGAGAGATGAAGTTATGCCCTCAGTAAGAGAGAGTTCAAGTTATGTCATCAATAAAGAGGTAGCAGTTACAGATCCTGAAAGAACCCCGTTGTCCGTGCGGTCTTTACGCCACAAATCGCCCCCCAACAGGGACAAGAAAACGAACAGGGACGAGAAGAAAACAAACAGGGACATGAAGAACAGGAACAGGGACAGGCTAACAGAACAGGGACAAAAACAAAAAAGGAATGAATAGGGACAGGCAAACGGAACAGGAAAAAGAAAAAAAAAGGAATGAATAGGTACAGGCTAACAGAACAGGGACGAACAAAAAGAGCTTATGGGAGGGTCACGCTGGCTTACGCAGGACCCACAAACAAGGACTCCAGGAGTTGGAGGGGCAGCCAGAGCCCCCCGGCTGGGCAGCACTCAGTGCCTGCCTCTCCCAGGGATGGGGTTGCAAAGTTTGTTAAAGATAGTCTTAGTATGCCTGGCAGTTTTTCTCTGTGTTTTAGTTTGTGTTGATCCTGCCTTCTTAATTTGTGTTACTCGCGCTTTCTTAAGTTAATGAAGAAGGGGAAGATGTGGGAGTGTGGCCATGGGGGTCGGCAAGCCCCATGGTTGGTGATAACATCCGACTCTTAAGGATGAGACCATCAGGAATTTAAAGAGCTGAGAGGGAACAAAGAAGGGTGATTCAGGTGACACCCTCTTGTGTGGGGTGGCTAGTTCTCCAGCCATTAATGCATGGAAGTGGCTGGGTGTTTGCTGTTGCCGGGCAAAGTTGTTGACCAATGACTAGTTAGTGGAAAGGTACTGCTGTGAGGCGGAAGTTATAGGAAGGGAACCTTTCCTGAATAAGGGATAGAATGAAGTTGTGCCCTCCCTCTGAGAGATGAAGTTATGCCCTCAGTAAGAGAGAGTTCAAGTTATGTCATCAATAAAGAGGTAGCAGTTACAGATCCTGAAAGAACCCCGTTGTCCGTGCGGTCTTTACGCCACAAATCGCCCCCCAACAGGGACAAGAAAACGAACAGGGACGAGAAGAAAACAAACAGGGACATGAAGAACAGGAACAGGGACAGGCTAACAGAGCAGGGAGAAACAAAAAAGAGCATATGGGAGGGTCCCACTGGCATATGCTGGACCCACAAACAAGGACTCCAGGAGTTGGAGGGGCAGCCAGAGCCCCCCGGCTGGGCAGCACTCAGTGCCTGCCTCTCCCAGGGATGGTTTTACAAAGGTTGTTAAAGATAGACTTAGTATGCCTGGCAGTTTTTCTCTGTGTTTTAGTTTGTGTTGATCCTGCCTTCTTAATTTGTGTTAATTGTGCTTTCTTATGTTAATAAAGAAGGGGAAGATGTGGGAGTGTGGCCATGGGGGTCGACAAGCCCCTTGGTTTGTGATAACATCGGACTCGTAAAGTAGAGACCACCAGGAAAGTAAAGCCTTGCGAGGGAACAAAGAAGGGTGATTCAGGAGACACCTTAAGCAGGGACATGAAGAACAGGAACAGGGACAGGCTAACAGAACAGGGACAAAACAAAAAAGGAATGAATAGGGACATGCTATCAGAACAGCGGCAAACAAAAAACAGCGTATGGGAGGGTCTCGCTGGCATAGGCAGGACCCACAAACAAGGACTCCAGGAGTTGGAGGGGCAGCCAGAGCCCCCCAGCTGGGCAGCACTCAGTGCCTGCCTCTCCCAGGGATGGGGTTACAAAGTTTGTTAAAGATGGAATTAGTATGCCTGGCAGTTTTTCTCTGTATTTTATTTTGTGTTGATAGTGCTTTCTTAATTTGTGTTACTCTTGCTTTCTTAATTTCTGTTAATCGCGCCTTCATAATTTGTGTTAAACCTGCTTTCTTAATTTGTGTTAATCGAGCTCTTTTATGTTAATAAAGAAGGGGGAGTTGTGGGAGCATGGCCATGGGGGTCGACAAGTCCCATGGTTGGTGATAACATCCGACTCTTAAGGATGAGACCATCAGGAATTTAAAGAGTTGAGAGGGAACAAAGAAGGGTGATTCAGGTGACACCTTCTTGTCTGGGGTGGCTAGTTCTCCAGCCATTAATGCATGGAAGTGGCTGGGTGTTTGCTGTTGCCGGGCAAAGTTGTTGACCAATGACTAGTTAGTGGAAAGGTACTGCTGTGAGGCGGAAGTTATAGGAAGGGAGCCTTTCCTGAATAAGGGATAGAATGAAGTTGTGCCCTCACTCTGAGAGATGAAGTTATGCCCTCAGTAAGAGAGAGTTCAAGTTATGTCATCAATAAAGAGGTAGCAGTTACAGATCCTGAAAGAACCCCGTTGTCCGTGCGGTCTTTACGCCACAAATCGCCCCCCAACAGGGACAAGAAAACGAACAGGGACGAGAAGAAAACAAACAGGGACATGAAGAACAGGAACAGGGACAGGCTAACAGAACAGGGACAAAAACAAAAAAGGAATGAATAGGGACAGGCAAACGGAACAGGAAAAAGAAAAAAAAAGGAATGAATAGGTACAGGCTAACAGAACAGGGACGAACAAAAAGAGCTTATGGGAGGGTCACGCTGGCTTACGCAGGACCCACAAACAAGGACTCCAGGAGTTGGAGGGGCAGCCAGAGCCCCCCGGCTGGGCAGCACTCAGTGCCTGCCTCTCCCAGGGATGGGGTTGCAAAGTTTGTTAAAGATAGTCTTAGTATGCCTGGCAGTTTTTCTCTGTGTTTTAGTTTGTGTTGATCCTGCCTTCTTAATTTGTGTTAATTGCGCTTTCTTATGTTAATAAAGAAGGAGGACATGTGGGAGTGTGGCCATGGGGGTCGACAAGCCCCATGGTTGGTGATCACATCCGACTCTTAAAGATGAGGCCATGAGGAAAGTAAAGCCTTGAGAGGGAACAAAGAAGGGTGATTCAGGAGACACCTTAAACAGGGACATGAAGAACAGGAACAGGGATAGTCTAACAGAACAGGGACAAAACCAAAAAAGGAATGAATAGGGACAGGCTATCAGAACAGGGACAAACAAAAAACAGCGTATGGGAGGGTCTCACTGGCATAGGCAGGACCCACAAACAAGGACTCCAGGAGTTGGAGGGGCAGCCAGAGCCCCCCAGCTGGGAAGCACTCAGTGCCTGCCTCTCCCAGGGATGGGGTTACAAAGTTTGTTAAAGATGGAATTAGTATGCCTGGCAGTTTTTCTCTGTATTTTAGTTTGTGTTAATAGTGCTTTCTTAATTTGTGTTACTCCTCCTTTCTTAATTTGTGTTAATCGCGCCTTCTTAATTTGTGTTAAACCTGCTTTCTTAATTTGTGTTAATCGAGCTCTTTTATGTTTATAAAGAAGGGGGAGTTGTAGGAGTGTGGCCATGGGGGTCGACAAGTCCCAGGGTTGGTGATAACATCCAACTCTTAAAGATGAGGCCATCAGGAAAGTAAAGAGTTGTGAGGGAACAAAGAAGGGTGATTCAGGAGACACCTTAAACAGGGACATGAAGAACAGGAACAGGCTAACAGAGCAGGGAGAAACAAAAAACAGCATATGGGAGGGTCCCACTGGCGTATGCTGGACCCACAAAGAAGGACTCCAGGAGTTGGAGGGGCAGCCAGAGCCCCCCGGCTGGGCAGCACTCAGTGCCTGCCTCTCCCAGGGACAGTTTTACAAAGATTGTTAAAGATAGACTTAGTATGCCTGGCAGTTTTTCTCTGTTTTTTAGTTTGTGTTGATCCTGCCTTCTTAATTTGTGTTAATCGCGCTTTCTTATGTTAATAAAAAAGGAGGAGATGTGGGAGTGTGGCCATGGGGGTCGTCAAGCCCCAAGGTTGGTGATAACATAGGACTCTTAAGGATGAGACCATCAGGAATTTAAAGAGCTGGGAGGGAACAAAGAAGGGTGATTCAGGTGACACCTTGTTGTCTGGGGTGGCTTGTTCTCCAGCCATTAAAGCATGGAAGTTGCTGGGTGTTTGGTGTTGTCGGGCAAAGTTGTTGACCAATGACTAGTTAGTGGAAAGTTACTGCTGTGAGGCGGAAGTTATAGGAAGGGAGCCTTTCCTGAATAAGTGATAGAATGAAGTTGTGCCCTCACTCTGAGAGATGAAGTTATGCCTTCAGTAAGAGAGAGTTCAAGATATGTCATCAATAAAGAGGTAGCAGTTACAGATCCTGAAAGAACCCCGTTGTCCGTGCGGTCTTTACGCCACAAATCGCCCCCCAACAGGGACATGAAAACGAACAGGGACGAGAAGAAAACAAACAGGGGAATGAAGAACAGGAACAGAGACAGGCAAACAGAACAAGGACAAAAACAAAAAAGGAATGAATAGGGACAGGCAAACGGAACAGGGACAAAAACAGAAAAGGAATGAATAGGTACAGGCTAACAGAACAGGGACGAACAAAAAGAGGGTAAGGGAGGGTCACGCTGGCTTACGCAGGACACCCAAACAAGGACTCCAGGAGTTGGAGGGGCAGCCAGAGCCCCCCAGCTGGGCAGCACTCAGTGCCTGCCTCTCCCAGGGATGGGGTTACAAAGTTTGTAAAAGATGGAATTAGTATGCCTGGCAGTTTTTCTCTGTGTTTTAGTTTGTGTTAATAGTGCTTTCTTAATTTGTGTTACTCTTGCTTTCATAATTTCTGTTAATCGCGCCTTCTTAATTTGTGTTAAACCTGCTTTCTTAATTTGTGTTAATCGAGCTCTTTTATGTTAATAAAGCAGGGGGAGATGTGGGAGCATGGCCATGGGGGTCCACAAGTCCCATGGTTGGTGATAACATCCAACTCTTAAAGATGAGGCCATCAGGAAAGTAAAGAGTTGAGAGGGAACAAAGAAGGGTGATTCAGGAGACACCTTAAACAGGGACATGAAGAACAGGAACAGGGACAGGCTAACAGAGCAGGGAGAAACAAAAAACAGCATATGGGAGAGTCCCACTGGCATATGCTGAACCCACAAACAAGGACTCCAGGAGTTGGAGGGGCAGCCAGAGCCCCCCGGCTGGGCAGCACTCAGTGCCTGCCTCTCCCAGGGATGGTTTTACAAAGGTTGTTAAAGATAGACTTAGTATGCCTGGCAGTTTTTCTCTGTGTTTTAGTTTGTGTTGATCCTGCCTTCTTAATATGTGTTAATCGCGCTTTCTTAAGTTAATAAAGAAGGGGGAGATGTAGGAGTGTGGCCATGGGGGTCGACAAGCCCCATGGTTGGTGATAACATCAGACTCTTAATGATGAGACCATCAGGAAAGTAAAGCCTTGCGAGGGAACAAAGAAGGGTGATTCAGGAGACACCTTAAACAGGGACATGAAGAACAGGAACAGGGACAGGCTAACAGAACAGGGAGAAAAACAAAAAAGGAATGAATAGGGACAGGCTATCAGAACAGGGACAAACAAAAAATAGCCTATGGGAGGGTCTCGCTGGCATAGGCAGGACCCCCAAACAAGGACTCCAGGAGTTGGAGGGGCAGCCAGAGCCCCCCAGCTGGGCAGCACTCAGTGCCTGCCTCTCCCACGGCTGGTTTTACAAAGGTTGTTAAAGATAGACTTAGTATGCCTGGCAGTTTTTCTCTGTGTTTTAGTTTGTGTTGATCCTGCCTTCTTAATTTGTGTTAATCGCGCTTTCTTATGTTAATAAAGAAGGGGAAGATGTGGGAGTGTGGCCATGGGGGTCGACAAGCCCCATGGTTGGTGGTAACGTCCGACTCTTAAAGATGAGGGCATCAGGAAAGTAAAGCCTTGAGAGGGAACAAAGAAGGGTGATTCAGGAGACACCTTAAACAGGGACATGAAGAACAGGAACAGGGACAGGCTAACAGAGCAGGGAGAAACAAAAAACAGCATATGGGAGGGTCACACTGGCGTATGCTGGACCCACAAACAAGGACTCCAGGAGTTGGAGGGGCAGCCAGAGCCCCCCGGCTGGGCAGCACTCAGTGCCTGCCTCTCCCAGGGATGGTTTTACAAAGATTGTTAAAGATAGACTTAGTATGCCTGGCAGTTTTTCTCTGTTTTAGTTTGTGTTGATCCTGCCTTTTTAATTAGTGTTAATCGCGCTTTCTTATGTTAATAAAGAAGGGGAAGATGTGGGAGTGTGGCCATGGGGGTCGACAAGCCCCATGGTTGGTGATAACATCCGACTATTAAAGTAGAGACCATCAGGAAAGTAAAGAGTTGAGAGGGAACAAAGAAGGGTGATTCAGGAGACACCATAAACAGGGACATGAAGAACAGGAACAGGGATAGTCTAACAGAACAGGGACAAAAACAAAAAAGGAATGAATAGGGACAGGCTATCAGAACAGGGACAAACAAAAAAAAGCGTATGGGAGGGTCTCGCTGGCATAGGCAGGACCCACAAACAAGGACTCCAGGAGTTGGAGGGGCAGCCAGAGCTCCCCGGCTGGGCAGCACTCAGTGCCTGCCTCTCCCAGGGATGGGGTTACAAAGTTTGTTAAAGATGGAATTAGTATGCCTGGCAGTTTTTCTCTGTATTTTAGTTTGTGTTAATAGTGCTTTCTTAATTTGTGTTACTCTTGCTTTCTTAATTTCTGTTAATCGCGCCTTCATAATTTGTGTTAAACATGCTTTCTTAATTTGTGTTAATCGAGCTCTTTTATGTTAATAAAGAAGGGGGAGTTGTAGGAGTGTGGCCATGGGGGTCGACAAGTCCCATGGTTGGTGATAACATCGGACTCTTAAAGTAGAGACCATCAGGAAAGTAAAGCCTTGAGAGGGAACAAAGAAGGGTGATTCAGGAGACACCTTAAGCAGGGACATGAAGAACAGGAACAGGGACAGCCTAACAGAACAGGGACAAAACAAAAAAGGAATGAATAGGGACATGCTATCAGAACAGCGACAAACAAAAAATAGCGTATGGGAGGGTCTCGCTGACATAGGCAGGACCCACAAACAAGGACTCCAGGAGTTGGAGGGGCAGCCAGAGCCCCCCGGCTGGGCAGCACTCAGTGCCTGCCTCTCCCAGGGACGGTTTTACAAAGATTGTTAAAGATAGACTTAGTATGCCTGGCAGTTTTTCTCTGTGTTTTAGTTTGTGTTGATCCTGCCTTCTTAATTTGTGTTAATCGCGCTTTCTTATGTTAATAAAAAAGGAGGAGATGTGGGAGTGTGGCCATGGGGGTTGTCAAGCCCCATGGTTGGTAATAACATAGGACTCTTAAGGATGAGACCATCAGGAATTTAAAGAGCTGGGAGGGAACAAAGAAGGGTGATTCAGGTGACACCTTGTTGTCTGGGGTGGCTTGTTCTCCAGCCATTAATGCATGGAAGTGTCTGGGTGTTTGGTGTTGCCGGGCAAAGTTGTTGACCAATGACTAGTTAGTGGAAAGGTACTGCTGTGAGGCGGAAATTATAGGAAGGGAGCCTTTCCTGAATAAGGGATAGAATGAAGTTGTGCCCTCACTCTGAGAGATGAAGTTATGCCCTCAGTAAGAGAGAGTTCAAGTTATGTCATCAATAAAGAGGTAGCAGTTACAGATCCTGAAAGAACCCCGTTTTCCGTGCGGTCTTTACGCCACAAATCGCCCCCCAACAGGGACATGAAAACGAACAGGGACAAGAAGAAAACAAACAGGGGAATGAAGAACAGGAACAGGGACAGGCTAACAGAACAGGGACAAAAACAAAAAAGGAATGAATAGGGACAGGCAAACGGAACAGGGACAAAAACAGAAAAGGAATGAATACGTACAGGCTAACAGAACAGGGACGAACAAAAAGAGCTTATGGGAGGGTCACGCTGGCTTACGCAGGACCCACAAACAAGGACTCCAGGAGTTGGAGGGGCAGCCAGAGCCCCCCGGCTGGGCAGCACTCAGTGCCTGCCTCTCCCAGGGATTGTTTTAGAAAGTTTGTTAAGGATAGTCTTAGTATGCCTGGCAGTTTTTCTCTGTGTTTTTGTTTGTGTTGATCCTGCCTTCTTAATTTGTGTTAATCGCGCTTTCTTATGTTAATAAAGAAGGAGGAGATGTGGGAGTGTGGCCATGGGGGTCGACAAGCCCCATGGTTGGTGATCACATCCGACTCTTAAAGATGAGGCCATGAGGAAAGTAAAGAGTTGAGAGGGAACAAAGAAGGGTGATTCAGGAGACACCTTAACCAGGGACATGAAGAACAGGAACAGGGATAGTCTAACAGAACAGGGACGAAAACAAAAAGGGAATGAATAGGGACAGGCTATCAGAACAGGGACAAACAAAAAATAGCCTATGGGAGGGTCTCGCTGGCATAGGCAGGACCCCCAAACAAGGACTCCAGGAGTTGGAGGGGCAGCCAGAGCCCCCCGGCTGGGCAGCACTCAGTGCCTGCCTCTCCCACGGCTGGTTTTACAAAGGTTGTTAAAGATAGACTTAGTATGCCTGGCAGTTTTTCTCTGTGTTTTAGTTTGTGTTGATCCTGCCTTCTTAATTTGTGTTAATCGCGCTTTCTTATGTTAATAAAGAAGGGGAAGATGTGGGAGTGTGGCCATGGGGGTCGACAAGCCCCATGGTTGGTGGTAACGTCCGACTCTTAAAGATGAGGGCATCAGGAAAGTAAAGCCTTGAGAGGGAACAAAGAAGGGTGATTCAGGAGACACCTTAAACAGGGACATGAAGAACAGGAACAGGGACAGGCTAACAGAGCAGGGAGAAACAAAAAACAGCATATGGGAGGGTCACACTGGCGTATGCTGGACCCACAAACAAGGACTCCAGGAGTTGGAGGGGCAGCCAGAGCCCCCCGGCTGGGCAGCACTCAGTGCCTGCCTCTCCCAGGGATGGTTTTACAAAGATTGTTAAAGATAGACTTAGTATGCCTGGCAGTTTTTCTCTGTTTTAGTTTGTGTTGATCCTGCCTTTTTAATTAGTGTTAATCGCGCTTTCTTATGTTAATAAAGAAGGGGAAGATGTGGGAGTGTGGCCATGGGGGTCGACAAGCCCCATGGTTGGTGATAACATCCGACTATTAAAGTAGAGACCATCAGGAAAGTAAAGAGTTGAGAGGGAACAAAGAAGGGTGATTCAGGAGACACCATAAACAGGGACATGAAGAACAGGAACAGGGATAGTCTAACAGAACAGGGACAAAAACAAAAAAGGAATGAATAGGGACAGGCTATCAGAACAGGGACAAACAAAAAAAAGCGTATGGGAGAGTCTCGCTGGCATAGGCAGGACCCACAAACAAGGACTCCAGGAGTTGGAGGGGCAGCCAGAGCTCCCCGGCTGGGCAGCACTCAGTGCCTGCCTCTCCCAGGGATGGGGTTACAAAGTTTGTTAAAGATGGAATTAGTATGCCTGGCAGTTTTTCTCTGTATTTTAGTTTGTGTTAATAGTGCTTTCTTAATTTGTGTTACTCTTGCTTTCTTAATTTCTGTTAATCGCGCCTTCATAATTTGTGTTAAACATGCTTTCTTAATTTGTGTTAATCGAGCTCTTTTATGTTAATAAAGAAGGGGGAGTTGTAGGAGTGTGGCCATGGGGGTCGACAAGTCCCATGGTTGGTGATAACATCGGACTCTTAAAGTAGAGACCATCAGGAAAGTAAAGCCTTGAGAGGGAACAAAGAAGGGTGATTCAGGAGACACCTTAAGCAGGGACATGAAGAACAGGAACAGGGACAGCCTAACAGAACAGGGACAAAACAAAAAAGGAATGAATAGGGACATGCTATCAGAACAGCGACAAACAAAAAACAGCGTATGGGAGGGTCTCGCTGACATAGGCAGGACCCACAAACAAGGACTCCAGGAGTTGGAGGGCAGCCAGAGCCCCCCGGCTGGGCAGCACTCAGTGCCTGCCTCTCCCAGGGACGGTTTTACAAAGATTGTTAAAGATAGACTTAGTATGCCTGGCAGTTTTTCTCTGTGTTTTAGTTTGTGTTGATCCTGCCTTCTTAATTTGTGTTAATCGCGCTTTCTTATGTTAATAAAAAAGGAGGAGATGTGGGAGTGTGGCCATGGGGGTTGTCAAGCCCCATGGTTGGTAATAACATAGGACTCTTAAGGATGAGACCATCAGGAATTTAAAGAGCTGGGAGGGAACAAAGAAGGGTGATTCAGGTGACACCTTGTTGTCTGGGGTGGCTTGTTCTCCAGCCATTAATGCATGGAAGTGTCTGGGTGTTTGGTGTTGCCGGGCAAAGTTGTTGACCAATGACTAGTTAGTGGAAAGGTACTGCTGTGAGGCGGAAATTATAGGAAGGGAGCCTTTCCTGAATAAGGGATAGAATGAAGTTGTGCCCTCACTCTGAGAGATGAAGTTATGCCCTCAGTAAGAGAGAGTTCAAGTTATGTCATCAATAAAGAGGTAGCAGTTACAGATCCTGAAAGAACCCCGTTTTCCGTGCGGTCTTTACGCCACAAATCGCCCCCCAACAGGGACATGAAAACGAACAGGGACAAGAAGAAAACAAACAGGGGAATGAAGAACAGGAACAGGGACAGGCTAACAGAACAGGGACAAAAACAAAAAAGGAATGAATAGGGACAGGCAAACGGAACAGGGACAAAAACAGAAAAGGAATGAATACGTACAGGCTAACAGAACAGGGACGAACAAAAAGAGCTTATGGGAGGGTCACGCTGGCTTACGCAGGACCCACAAACAAGGACTCCAGGAGTTGGAGGGGCAGCCAGAGCCCCCCGGCTGGGCAGCACTCAGTGCCTGCCTCTCCCAGGGATTGTTTTAGAAAGTTTGTTAAGGATAGTCTTAGTATGCCTGGCAGTTTTTCTCTGTGTTTTTGTTTGTGTTGATCCTGCCTTCTTAATTTGTGTTAATCGCGCTTTCTTATGTTAATAAAGAAGGAGGAGATGTGGGAGTGTGGCCATGGGGGTCGACAAGCCCCATGGTTGGTGATCACATCCGACTCTTAAAGATGAGGCCATGAGGAAAGTAAAGCGTTGAGAGGGAACAAAGAAGGGTGATTCAGGAGACACCTTAACCAGGGACATGAAGAACAGGAACAGGGATAGTCTAACAGAACAGGGACGAAAACAAAAAGGGAATGAATAGGGACAGGCTATCAGAACAGGGACAAACAAAAAACAGCGTATGGGAGGGTCTCGCTGGCATAGGCAGGACCCACAAACAAGGACTCCAGGAGTTGGAGGGGCAGCCAGAGCTCCCCGGCTGGGCAGCACTCAGTGCCTGCCTCTCCCAGGGATGGGGTTACAAAGTTTGTTAAAGATGGAATTAGTATGCCTGGCAGTTTTTCTCTGTGTTTTAGTTTGTGTTAATAGTGCTTTCTTAATTTGTGTTACTCTTGCTTTCTTAATTTCTGTTAATCGCGCCTTCATAATTTGTGTTAAACCTGCTTTCTTAATTTGTGTTAATCGAGCTCTTTTATGTTAATAAAGAAGGGGGAGTTGTAGGAGTGTGGCCATGGGGGTCGACAAGTCCCATGGTTGGTGATAACATCCGACTCTTAAAGATGAGGCCATCAGGAAAGTAAAGAGTTGTGAGGGAACAAAGAAGGGTGATTCAGGAGACACCTTAAACAGGGACATGAAGAACAGGGACAGGCTAACAGAGCAGGGAGAAACAAAAAAGAGCATATGGGAGGGTCCCGCTGGCATATGCTGGACCCACAAAGAAGGACTCCAGGAGTTGGAGGGGCAGCCAGAGCCCCCCGGCTGGGCAGCACTCAGTGCCTGCCTCTCCCAGGGATGGGGTTGCAAAGTTTGTTAAAGATAGTCTTAGTATGCCTGGCAGTTTTTCTCTGTGTTTTTGTTTGTGTTGATCCTGCCTTCTAAATTTGTGTTAATTGTGCTTTCTTATGTTAATAAAGAAGGGGAAGATGTGGGAGTGTGGCCATGGGGGTCGACAAGCCCCATGGTTGGTGATAACATCGGACTCTTAAGGATGAGACCATCAGGAATGGAAAGCCTTGAGAGGGAACAAAGAAGGGTGATTCAGGAGACACCTTAAACAGGGACATGAAGAACAGGAACAGGGATAGTCTAACAGAACAGGGAGGAAAATAAAAAAGGAATGAATAGGGACAGGCTATCAGAACAGGGACAAACAAAAAACAGCGTATGGGAGGGTCTCGCTGGCATAGGCAGGACCCACAAACAAGGACTCCAGGAGTTGGAGGGGCAGCCAGAGCCCCTCAGCTGGGAAGCACTCAGTGCCTGCCTCTCCCAGGGATGGGGTTACAAAGTTTGTTAAAGATGGAATTAGTATGCCTGGCAGTTTTTCTCTGTTTTTTAGTTTGTGTTGATCCTGCCTTCTTAATTTGTGTTAATCGCGCTTTCTTAAGTTAATAAAGAAGGGGAAGATGTGGGAGTGTGGCCATGGGGGTCGACAAGCCCCATGGTTGGTGATAACATCGGACTCTTAAGGATGAGACCATCAGGAATTTAAAGAGTTGAGAGGGAACAAAGAAGGGTGATTCAGGAGACACCTTGTTGTCTGGGGTGGCTTGTTCTCCAGCCATTAAAGCATGGAAGTTGCTGGGTGTTTGCTGTTGCCGGGCAACGTTGTTGTCCAATGACTAGTTAGTGGAAAGGTACTGCTGTGAGGCGGAAGTTATAGGAAGGGAGCCTTTCCTGAATAAGGGATAGAACGAAGTTGTGCCCTCACTCTGAGAGATGAAGTTATGCCCTCAGTAAGAGAGAGTTCAAGTTATGCCATCAATAAAGAGGTAGCAGTTACAGATCCTGAAAGAACCCCGTTGTCCGTGCGGTCTTTACGCCACAAATCGCCCCCCAACAGGGACATGAAAACGAACAGGGACAAGAAGAAAACAAACAGGGACATGAAGAACAGGAAGAGGGACAGGCTAACAGAACAGGGACAAAAACAAAAAAGGAATGAATAGGGACAGGCAAACTGAACAGGGACAAAAACAGAAAAAGAATGAATAGGTACAGGCTAACAGAACAGGGACGAACAAAAAGAGCTTATGGGAGGGTCTCGCTGGCATAGGCAGGACCCTCAAACAAGGACTCCAGGAGTTGGAGGGGCAGCCAGAGCCCCCCAGCTGGGCAGCACTCAGTGCCTGCCTCTCCCAGGGATGGGGTTACAAAGTTTGTAAAAGATGGAATTAGTATGCCTGGCAGTTTTTCTCTGTGTTTTAGTTTGTGTTAATAGTGCTTTCTTAATTTGTGTTACTCTTGCTTTCTTAATTTCTGTTAATCGCGCCTTCTTAATTTGTGTTAAACCTGCTTTCTTAATTTGTGTTAATCGAGCTCTTTTATGTTAATAAAGAAGGGGGAGATGTGGGAGCCTGGCCATGGGGGTCGACAAGTCCCATGGTTGGTGATAACATCCGACTCTTAAAGATGAGGCCATCAGGAAAGTAAAGAGTTGAGAGGGAACAAAGAAGGGTGATTCAGGAGACACCTTAAACAGGGACATGAAGAACAGGAACAGGGACAGGCTAACAGAGCAGGGAGAAACAAAAAACAGCATATGGGAGGGTCCCACTGGCATAGGCAGGACCCACAAAGAAGGACTCCAGGAGTTGGAGGGGCAGCCAGAGCCCCCCGGCTGGGCAGCACTCCGTGCCTGCCTCTCCCAGGGATGGTTTTACAAAGGTTGTTAAAGATAGACTTAGTATGCCTGGCAGTTTTTCTCTGTGTTTTAGTTTGTGTTGATCCTGCCTTCTTAATTTGTGTTAATCGCGCTTTCTTATGTTAATAAAGAAGAAGGAGATGTGGGAGTGTGTCCATGGGGGTCGACAAGCCCCATGGTTGGTGATAACATCCGACTCTTAAGGATGAGACCATCAGGAATTTAAAGAGTTGAGAGGGAACAAAGAAGGGTGATTCAGGTGACACCTTCTTGTCTGGGGTGGCTAGTTCTCCAGCCATTAATGCATGGAAGTGGCTGGGTGTTTGCTGTTGCTGGGCAAAGTTGTTGACCAATGGCTAGTTAGTGGAAAGGTACTGCTGTGAGGCGGAAGTTATAGGAAGGGAGCCTTTCCTGAATAAGGGATAGAATGAAGTTGTGCCCTCACTCTGAGAGATGAAGTTATGCCTTCAGTAAGAGAGAGTTCAAGTTATGTCATCAATAAAGAGGTAGCAGTTACAGATCCTGAAAGAACCCCGTTGTCCGTGCGGTCTTTACGCCACAAATCGCCCCCCAAAAGGGACATGAAAACGAACAGGGACGAGAAGAAAATAAACAGGGAAATGAAGAACAGGAACAGGGACAGGCTAGCAGAACAGGGAAAAAAAAAAAAAGGAATGAATAGGGACAGGCAAACGGAACATGGACAAAAACAGAAAAGGAATGATCAGGTACAGGCTAACAGAACAGGGATTACCAAAAAGAGCATATGGGAGGGTCACGATGGTTTACGCAGGACCCCCAAACAAGGACTCCAGGAGTTGGAGGGGCAGCCAGAGCCCCCCAGCTGGGCAGCACTCAGTGCCTGCCTCTCCCAGGGATGGGGTTACAAAGTTTGTTAAAGATGGAATTAGTATGCCTGGCAGTTTTTGTCTGTATTTTAGTTTGTGTTAATAGTGCTTTCTTAACTTGTGTTACTCTTGCTTTCTTAATTTCTGTTAATCGAGCCTTCTTAATTTGTGTTAAACCTGCTTTCTTAATTTGTGTTAATCGCGCTTTCTTATGTTAATAAAGAAGGGGAATATGTGGGAGCATTGCCATGGGGGTCGACAAGCCCCATGGTTGGTGATAACATCAGACTCTTAATGATGAGACCATCAGGAAAGTAAAGCCTTGAGAGGGAACAAAGAAGGGTGATTCAGGAGACACCTTAAACAGGGACATGAAGAACAGGAACAGGGATAGTCTAACAGAACAGGGACGAAAAGAAAAAAGTAATGAATAGGGACAGGCTATCAGAACAGGGACAAACAAAAAACAGCGTATGGGAGGGTCCCACTGGCATAGGCAGGACCCCCAAACAAGGACTCCAGGAGTTGGAGGGGCAGCCAGAGCCCCCCGGCTGGGCAGCACTCAGTGCCTGCCTCTCCCAGGGATGGGTTTACAAAGTTTGTTAAATATAGACTTAGTATGCCTGGCAGTTTTTCTCTGTGTTTTAGTTTGTGTTGATCCTGCCTGCTTAATTTGTGTTAATCGCGCTTTCTTATGTTAATAAAGAAGGGGGAGATGTGGGAGTGTGGCCATGGGGGTCGACAAGACCCATGGTTGGTGATAACATCAGACTCTTAATGATGAGACCATCAGGAAAGTAAAGCCTTGAGAGGGAACAAAGAAGGGTGATTCAGGAGACACCTTAAACAGGGACATGAAGAACAGGAACAGGGATAGTCTAACAGAACAGGGAGGAAAATAAAAAAGGAATGAATAGGGACAGGCTATCAGAACAGGGACAAACAAAAAACAGCGTATGGGAGGGTCTCGCTGGCATAGGCAGGACCCACAAACAAGGACTCCAGGAGTTGGAGGGGCAGCCAGAGCCCCTCAGCTGGGAAGCACTCAGTGCCTGCCTCTCCCAGGGATGGGGTTACAAAGTTTGTTAAAGATGGAATTAGTATGCCTGGCAGTTTTTCTCTGTTTTTTAGTTTGTGTTGATCCTGCCTTCTTAATTTGTGTTAATCGCGCTTTCTTAAGTTAATAAAGAAGGGGAAGATGTGGGAGTGTGGCCATGGGGGTCGACAAGCCCCATGGTTGGTGATAACATCGGACTCTTAAGGATGAGACCATCAGGAATTTAAAGAGTTGAGAGGGAACAAAGAAGGGTGATTCAGGAGACACCTTGTTGTCTGGGGTGGCTTGTTCTCCAGCCATTAAAGCATGGAAGTTGCTGGGTGTTTGCTGTTGCCGGGCAACGTTGTTGTCCAATGACTAGTTAGTGGAAAGGTACTGCTGTGAGGCGGAAGTTATAGGAAGGGAGCCTTTCCTGAATAAGGGATAGAACGAAGTTGTGCCCTCACTCTGAGAGATGAAGTTATGCCCTCAGTAAGAGAGAGTTCAAGTTATGCCATCAATAAAGAGGTAGCAGTTACAGATCCTGAAAGAACCCCGTTGTCCGTGCGGTCTTTACGCCACAAATCGCCCCCCAACAGGGACATGAAAACGAACAGGGACAAGAAGAAAACAAACAGGGACATGAAGAACAGGAAGAGGGACAGGCTAACAGAACAGGGACAAAAACAAAAAAGGAATGAATAGGGACAGGCAAACTGAACAGGGACAAAAACAGAAAAAGAATGAATAGGTACAGGCTAACAGAACAGGGACGAACAAAAAGAGCTTATGGGAGGGTCTCGCTGGCATAGGCAGGACCCTCAAACAAGGACTCCAGGAGTTGGAGGGGCAGCCAGAGCCCCCCAGCTGGGCAGCACTCAGTGCCTGCCTCTCCCAGGGATGGGGTTACAAAGTTTGTAAAAGATGGAATTAGTATGCCTGGCAGTTTTTCTCTGTGTTTTAGTTTGTGTTAATAGTGCTTTCTTAATTTGTGTTACTCTTGCTTTCTTAATTTCTGTTAATCGCGCCTTCTTAATTTGTGTTAAACCTGCTTTCTTAATTTGTGTTAATCGAGCTCTTTTATGTTAATAAAGAAGGGGGAGATGTGGGAGCCTGGCCATGGGGGTCGACAAGTCCCATGGTTGGTGATAACATCCGACTCTTAAAGATGAGGCCATCAGGAAAGTAAAGAGTTGAGAGGGAACAAAGAAGGGTGATTCAGGAGACACCTTAAACAGGGACATGAAGAACAGGAACAGGGACAGGCTAACAGAGCAGGGAGAAACAAAAAACAGCATATGGGAGGGTCCCACTGGCATAGGCAGGACCCACAAAGAAGGACTCCAGGAGTTGGAGGGGCAGCCAGAGCCCCCCGGCTGGGCAGCACTCCGTGCCTGCCTCTCCCAGGGATGGTTTTACAAAGGTTGTTAAAGATAGACTTAGTATGCCTGGCAGTTTTTCTCTGTGTTTTAGTTTGTGTTGATCCTGCCTTCTTAATTTGTGTTAATCGCGCTTTCTTATGTTAATAAAGAAGAAGGAGATGTGGGAGTGTGTCCATGGGGGTCGACAAGCCCCATGGTTGGTGATAACATCCGACTCTTAAGGATGAGACCATCAGGAATTTAAAGAGTTGAGAGGGAACAAAGAAGGGTGATTCAGGTGACACCTTCTTGTCTGGGGTGGCTAGTTCTCCAGCCATTAATGCATGGAAGTGGCTGGGTGTTTGCTGTTGCTGGGCAAAGTTGTTGACCAATGGCTAGTTAGTGGAAAGGTACTGCTGTGAGGCGGAAGTTATAGGAAGGGAGCCTTTCCTGAATAAGGGATAGAATGAAGTTGTGCCCTCACTCTGAGAGATGAAGTTATGCCTTCAGTAAGAGAGAGTTCAAGTTATGTCATCAATAAAGAGGTAGCAGTTACAGATCCTGAAAGAACCCCGTTGTCCGTGCGGTCTTTACGCCACAAATCGCCCCCCAAAAGGGACATGAAAACGAACAGGGACGAGAAGAAAATAAACAGGGAAATGAAGAACAGGAACAGGGACAGGCTAGCAGAACAGGGAAAAAAAAAAAAAGGAATGAATAGGGACAGGCAAACGGAACATGGACAAAAACAGAAAAGGAATGATCAGGTACAGGCTAACAGAACAGGGATTACCAAAAAGAGCATATGGGAGGGTCACGATGGTTTACGCAGGACCCCCAAACAAGGACTCCAGGAGTTGGAGGGGCAGCCAGAGCCCCCCAGCTGGGCAGCACTCAGTGCCTGCCTCTCCCAGGGATGGGGTTACAAAGTTTGTTAAAGATGGAATTAGTATGCCTGGCAGTTTTTGTCTGTATTTTAGTTTGTGTTAATAGTGCTTTCTTAACTTGTGTTACTCTTGCTTTCTTAATTTCTGTTAATCGAGCCTTCTTAATTTGTGTTAAACCTGCTTTCTTAATTTGTGTTAATCGCGCTTTCTTATGTTAATAAAGAAGGGGAATATGTGGGAGCATTGCCATGGGGGTCGACAAGCCCCATGGTTGGTGATAACATCAGACTCTTAATGATGAGACCATCAGGAAAGTAAAGCCTTGAGAGGGAACAAAGAAGGGTGATTCAGGAGACACCTTAAACAGGGACATGAAGAACAGGAACAGGGATAGTCTAACAGAACAGGGACGAAAAGAAAAAAGTAATGAATAGGGACAGGCTATCAGAACAGGGACAAACAAAAAACAGCGTATGGGAGGGTCCCACTGGCATAGGCAGGACCCCCAAACAAGGACTCCAGGAGTTGGAGGGGCAGCCAGAGCCCCCCGGCTGGGCAGCACTCAGTGCCTGCCTCTCCCAGGGATGGGTTTACAAAGTTTGTTAAATATAGACTTAGTATGCCTGGCAGTTTTTCTCTGTGTTTTAGTTTGTGTTGATCCTGCCTGCTTAATTTGTGTTAATCGCGCTTTCTTATGTTAATAAAGAAGGGGGAGATGTGGGAGTGTGGCCATGGGGGTCGACAAGACCCATGGTTGGTGATAACATCAGACTCTTAATGATGAGACCATCAGGAAAGTAAAGCCTTGAGAGGGAACAAAGAAGGGTGATTCAGGAGACACCTTAAAAAGGGACATGAAGAACAGGAACAGGGACAGGCTAACAGAGCAGGGAGAAACAAAAAACAGCATATGGGAGGGTCCCACTGGCATATGCTGGACCCAAAAACAAGGACTCCAGGAGTTGGAGGGGCAGCCAGAGCCCCCCAGCTGGGCAGCACTCTGTGCCTGCTTCTCCCAGGGATGGGGTTACAAAGTTTGTTAAAGATGGAATTAGTATGCCTGGCAGTTTTTCTCTGTGTTTTAGTTTGTGTTAATAGTGCTTTCTTAATTTGTGTTACTCTTGCTTTCTTAATTTCTGTTAATCGCGCCTTCTTAATTTGTGTTAAACCTGCCTTCTTAATTTGTGTTAATCGCGCTTTCTTATGTTAATAAAGAAGGGGAAGATGTGGGAGTGTGGCCATGGGGGTCGACAAGCCCCATGGTTGGTGATAACTTCCGTCTCTTAAAGATGAGGCCATCAGGAAAGTAAAGCCTTGAGAGGGAACAAAGAAGGGTGATTCAGGAGACACCTTGAACAGGGACATGAAGAACAGGAACAGGGACAGGCTAACAGAGCAGGGAGAAACAAAAAACAGCATATGGGAGGGTCCCACTGGCATAGGCAGGACCCACAAACAAGGACTCCAGGAGTTGGAGGGGCAGCCAGAGCCCCCCGGCTGGGCAGCACTCAGTGCCTGCCTCTCCCAGGGATGGGGTTACAAAGTTTGTTAAAGATGGAATTAGTATGCCTGGCAGTTTTTCTCTGTGTTTCAGTTTGTGTTAATAGTACTTTCTTAATTTGTTTCTCTTGCTTTCTTAATTTCTGTTAATCGCGCCTTCTTAATTTGTGTTAAACCTGCTTTCTTAATTTGTGTTAATCGAGCTCTTTTATGTTAATAAAGAAGGGGGAGATGTGGGAGCGTGGCCATGGGGGTCGACAAGCCCCATGGTTGGTGATCACATCCGACTATTAAAGTAGAGACCATCAGGAAAGTAAAGCCTTGAGAGGGAGCAAAGAAGGGTGATTCAGGAGACACCTTAAACAGGGACATGAAGAACAGGAACAGGGATAGTCTAATAGAACAGGGACGAAAACAAAAAAGTAATGAATAGGGAAAGGCTATCAGAACAGGGACAAACAAAAAACAGTGTATGGGAGGGTCTCGCTGGCATAGGCAGGACCCCCAAACAAGGACTCCAGGAGTTGGAGGGGCAGCCAGAGCCCCCCGGCTGGGCAGCACTCAGTGCCTGCCACTCCCAGGGATGGGGTTGCAAAGGGTATTAAAGATAGTCTTAGTATGCCTGGCAGTTTTTCTCTGTTTTTTAGTTTGTGTTGATCTTGCCTTCTTAATTTGTGTTAATCGCGCTTTCTTAAGTTAATAAAGAAGGGGAAGATGTGGGAGTGTGGCCATGGGGGTTGACAAGCCCCATGGTTGGTGATAACATCGGACTCTTAAAGATGAGGCCATCAGGAAAGGAAAGCCTTGAGAGGGAAAAAAGAAGGGTGATTCAGGAGACACCTTAACCAGGGACATGAAGAACAGGAACAGGGATAGTCTAACAGAACAGGGAGGAAAACAAAAAAGGAATGAATAGGGACAGGCTATCAGAACAGGGACAAACAAAAAACAGCGTATGGGAGGGTCTCGCTGGCATAGGCAGGACCTACAAACAAGGACTCCAGGAGTTGGAGGGGCAGCCAGAGCCCCCCAGCTGGGAAGCACTCAGTGCCTGCCTCTCCCAGGGATGGGGTTACAAAGTTTGTAAAAGATGGAATTAGTATGCCTGGCAGTTTTTCTCTGTGTTTTAGTTTGTGTTATTAGTGCTTTCTTAATTTGTGTTACTCTTGCTTTCTTAATTTCTGTTAACCGCGCCTTCTTAATTTGTGTTAAACCTGCTTTCTTAATTTGTTTTAATCGAGCTCTTTTATGTTAATAAAGAAGGGGGAGATGTGGGAGCATGGCCATGGGGGTCGACAAGTCCCATGGTTGGTGATAACATCCAACTCTTAAAGATGAGGCCATCAGGAAAGTAAAGAGTTGAGAGGGAACAAAGAAGGGTGATTCAGGAGACACCTTAAACAGGGACATGAAGAACAGGAACAGGGACAGGCTAACAGAGCAGGGAGAAACACAAAACAGCATATGGGAGGGTCCCACTGGCATAGGCAGGACCCACAAACAAGGACTCCAGGAGTTGGAGGGGCAGCCAGAGCTCCCCGGCTGGGCAGCACTCAGTGCCTGCCTCTCCCAGGGATGGGGTTACAAAGTTTGTTAAAGATGGAATTAGTATGCCTGGCAGTTTTTCTCTGTGTTTTAGTTTGTGTTAATTGTACTTTCTTAATTTGTTTCTCTTGCTTTCTTAATTTCTGTTAATCGCGCCTTCTTAATTTGTGTTAAACCTGCTTTCTTAATTTGTGTTAATCGAGCTCTTTTATGTTAATAAAGAAGGGGGAGATGTGGGAGTGTGGCCATGGGGGTCGACAAGCCCCATGGTTGGTGATCACATCCGACTATTAAAGTAGAGACCATCAGGAAAGTAAAGCCTTGAGAGGGAGCAAAGAAGGGTGATTCAGGAGACACCTTAAACAGGGACATGAAGAACAGGAACAGGGATAGTCTAATAGAACAGGGACGAAAACAAAAAAGTAATGAATAGGGAAAGGCTATCAGAACAGGGACAAACAAAAAACAGCGTATGGGAGGGTCTCGCTGGCATAGGCAGGACCCCCAAACAAGGACTCCAGGAGTTGGAGGGGCAGCCAGAGCCCCCCGGCTGGGCAGCACTCAGTGCCTGCCACTCCCAGGGATGGGGTTGCAAAGGGTATTAAAGATAGTCTTAGTATGCCTGGCAGTTTTTCTCTGTGTTTTAGTTTGTGTTGATCCTGCCTTCTTAATTTGTGTTAATCGAGCTCTTTTATGTTAATAAAGAAGGGGAAGTTGTGGGAGTGTGGTCATGGGGGTCGACAAGCCCCATGGTTGGTGATAACATCAGACTCTTAATGATGAGATCATCAGGAAAGTAAAGCCTTGAGAGGAAACAAAGAAGGGTGATTCAGGAGACACCTTAAACAGGGACATGAAGAACAGGAACAGGGATAGTCTAACAGAACAGGGACAAAAACAAAAAAGGAATGAATAGGGACAGGCTATCAGAACAGGGACAAACAAAAAACAGCATATGGGAGGGTCTCGCTGGCATAGGCAGGACCCACAAACAAGGACTCCAGGAGTTGGAGGGGCAGCCAGAGCCCCCCGGCTGGGCAGCACTCAGTTCCTGCCTCCCCAGGGATGGGGTTACAAAGTTTGTTAAAGATGGAATTAGTATGCCTGGCAGTTTTTCTCTGTATTTTAGTTAGTGTTAATAGTGCTTTCTTAATTTGTGTTACTCTTGCTTTCTTAATTTCTGTTAATCGCGCCTTCATAATTTGTGTTAAACCTGCTTTCTTAATTTGTGTTAATCGAGCTCTTTTATGTTAATAAAGAAGGGGGAGTTGTGGGAGCATGGCCATGGGGGTCGACAAGTCCCGTGGTTGGTGATCACATCCGACTCTTAAAGATGAGGCCATCAGGAAAGTAAAGAGTTGAGAGGGAACAAAGAAGGGTGATTCAGGAGACACCTTAACCAGGGACATGAAGAACAGGAACAGGGACAGGCTAACAGAGCAGGGAGAAACAAAAAACAGCATATGGGAGGGTCCCACTGGCATATGCTGGACCCACAAAGAAGGACTCCAGGAGTTGGAGGGGCAGCCAGAGCCCCCCGGCTGGGCAGCACTCAGTGCCTGCCTCTCCCAGGGACGGTTTTACAAAGATTGTTAAAGATAGACTTAGTATGCCTGGCAGTTTTTCTCTGTGTTTTAGTTTGTGTTGATCCTGCCTTCTTAATTTGTGTTAATCGCGCTTTCTTAAGTTAATGAAGAAGGGGAAGATGTGGGAGTGTGGCCATGGGGGTCGACAGGCCCCATGGTTGGTGATAACATCGGACTCTTAAGGATGAGACCATCAGGAATGGAAACCCTTGAGAGGGAACAAAGAAGGGTTATTCAAAAGGCACCTTAACCAGGGACATGAAGAACAGGAACAGGGATAGTCTAACAGAACAGGGACAAAAACAAAAAAGGAATGAATAGGGACAGGCTATCAGAACAGGGGCAAACAAAAAACAGCGTATGGGAGGGTCTCGCTGGCATAGGCAGGACCCACAAACAAGGACTCCAGGAGTTGGAGGGGCAGCCAGAGCCCCCCGGCTGGGCAGCACTCAGTGCCTGCCTCTCCCAGGGACGGTTTTACAAAGATTGTTAAAGATAGACTTAGTATGCCTGGCAGTTTTTCTCTGTGTTTTAGTTTGTGTTGATCCTGCCTTCTTAATTTGTGTTAATCGCGCTGTCTTATGTTAATAAAGAAGGGGAAGATGTGGGAGTGTGGCCATGGGGGTCGACAAGCCCCATGGTTTGTGATAACATCCGACTATTAAAGTAGAGACCACCAGGAAAGTAAAGAGTTGAGAGGGAACAAAGAAGGGTGATTCAGGAGACACCATAAACAGGGACATGAAGAACAGGAACAGGGATAGTCTAACAGAACAGGGACAAAAACAAAAAAGGAATGAATAGGGACAGGCTATCAGAACAGGGAAAAACAAAAAAAAGCGTATGGGAGGGTCTCGCTGGCATAGGCAGGACCCACAAACAAGGACTCCAGGAGTTGGAGGGGCAGCCAGAGCTCCCCGGCTGGGCAGCACTCAGTGCCTGCCTCTCCCAGGGATGGGGTTACAAAGTTTGTTAAAGATGGAATTAGTATGCCTGGCAGTTTTTCTCTGTATTTTAGTTAGTGTTAATAGTGCTTTCTTAATTTGTGTTACTCTTGCTTTCTTAATTTCTGTTAATCGCGCCTTCATAATTTGTGTTAAACCCGCTTTCTTAATTTGTGTTAATCGAGCTCTTTTATGTTAATAAAGAAGGGGGAGATGTGGGAGTGTGGCCATGGGGGTCGACAGGCCCCATGGTTGGTAATAACATCCGACTCTTAAGGATGAGACCATCAGGAATTTAAAGAGTTGAGAGGGAACAAAGAAGGGTGATTCAGGTGACACCTTGTTGTCTGGGGTGGCTTGTTCTCCAGCCATTAAAGCATGGAAGTTGCTGGGTGTTTGCTGTTGCCGGGCAAAGTTGTTGACCAATGACTAGTTAGTGGAAAGTTACTGCTGTGAGGCGGAAATTATAGGAAGGGAGCCTTTCCAGAATAAGGGATAGAATGAAGTTGTGCCCTCACTCTGAGAGATGAAGTTATGCCTTCAGTAAGAGAGAGTTCAAGTTATGTCGTCAATAAATAGGTAGCAGTTACAGATCCTGAAAGAACCCCGTTGTCCGTGCGGTCTTTACGCCACAAATCGCCCCCCAACAGGGACATGAAAACGAACAGGGACGAGAAGAAAACAAACAGGGGAATGAAGAACAGGAACAGGGACAGGCTAACAGAACAAGGACAAAAACAAAAAAGGAATGAATAGGGACAGGCAAACGGAACAGGGACAAAAACAGAAAAGGAATGAATAGGTACAGGCTAACAGAACAGGGAAGAACAAAAAGAGGGTATGGGAGGGTCACGCTGGCTAACCCAGGACCCCCAAACAAGGACTCCAGGAGTTGGAGGGGCAGCCAGAGCCCCCCGGCTGGGCAGCACTCTGTGCCTGCCTCTCCCAGGGATGGGGTTACAAAGTTTGTTAAAGATGGAATTAGTATGCCTGGCAGTTTTTCTCTGTATTTTAGTTTGTGTTAATAGTTCTTTCTTAATTTGTGTTACTCTTCCTTTCTTATTTTCTCTTAATCGCGCCTTCTTAATTTGTGTTAAACCTGCTTTCTTAATTTGTGTTAATCAAGCTCTTTTATATTAATAAAGAAGGGGGAGATGTGGGAGCATGGCCATGGGGGTCGACAAGTCCCATGGTTGGTGATAACATCCAACTCTTAAAGCTGAGGCCATCAGGAAAGTAAAGCCTTGAGAGGGAACAAAGAAGGGTGATTCAGGAGACACCTTAAACAGGGACATGAAGAACAGGAACAGGGATAGTCTAACAGAACAGGGACAAAAACAAAAAAGGAATGAATAGGGACAGGCTAACAGAGCAGGGAGAAACAAAAAACAGCATATGGGAGGGTCCCACTGGCGTATGCTGGACCCACAAACAAGGACTCCAGGAGTTGGAGGGGCAGCCAGAGCCCCCCGGCTGGGCAGCACTCAGTGCCTGCCTCTCCCAGGGATGGTTTTACAAAGATTGTTAAAGATAGACTTAGTATGCCTGGCAGTTTTTCTCTGTTTTAGTTTGTGTTGATCCTGCCTTTTTAATTTGTGTTAATCGCGCTTTCGTATGTTAATAAAGAAGGAGGAGATGTGGGAGTGTGGCCATGGGGGTCGACAAGCCCCATGGTTGGTGATAACATCCAACTGTTAAAGTAGAGACCATCAGGAAAGTAAAGCCTTGAGAGGGAACAAAGAAGGGTGATTCAGGAGACACCTTAAACAGGTACATGAAGAACAGGAACAGGGATAGTCTAACAGAACAGGGACAAAAACAAAAAAGGAATGAATAGGGACAGGCTATCAGAACAGGGACAAACAAAAAACAGCATATGGGAGGGTCTCGCTGGCATAGGCAGGACCCCCAAACAAGGACTCCAGGAGTTGGAGGGGCAGCCAGAGCCCCCCGGCTGGGCAGCACTCAGTGCCTGCCTCTCCCAGGGATGGGGTTACAAAGTTTGTTAAAGATGGAATTAGTATGCCTGGCAGTTTTTCTCTGTATTTTAGTTAGTGTTAATAGTGCTTTCTTAATTTGTGTTACTCTTGCTTTCTTAATTTCTGTTAATCGCGCCTTCATAATTTGTGTTAAACCTGCTTTCTTAATTTGTGTTAATCGAGCTCTTTTATGTTAATAAAGAAGGGGGAGTTGTGGGAGCATGGCCATGGGGGTCGACAAGTCCCATGGTTGGTGATCACATCCGACTCTTAAAGATGAGGCCATCAGGAAAGTAAAGAGTTGAGAGGGAACAAAGAAGGGTGATTCAGGAGACACCTTAAACAGGGACATGAAGAACAGGAACAGGGATAGTCTAACAGAACAGGGACGAAAACAAAAAAGGAATGAATAGGGACAGGCTATCAGAACAGGGACAAACAAAAAACAGCGTATGGGAGGGTCTCGCTGGCATACGCAGGACCCACAAACAAGGACTCCAGGAGTTGGAGGGGCAGCCAGAGCCCCCTGGCTGGGCAGTAATCAGTGCCTGCCTCTCCCAAGGATGGTTTTACAAAGGTTGTTAAAGATAGACTTAGTATGCCTGGCAGGTTTTCTCTGTGTTTTAGTTTGTGTTGATCCTGCCTTCTTAATTTGTGTTAATCGCGCTTTCTTAAGTTAATAAAGAAGGGGGAGATGTGGGAGTGTGGCCATGGGGGTCGACAGGCCCCATGGTTGGTAATAACATCCGACTCTTAAGGATGAGACCATCAGGAATTTAAAGAGTTGAGAGGGAACAAAGAAGGGTGATTCAGGTGACACCTTGTTGTCTGGGGTGGCTTGTTCTCCAGCCATTAAAGCATGGAAGTTGCTGGGTGTTTGCTGTTGCCGGGCAAAGTTGTTGACCAATGACTAGTTAGTGGAAAGGTACTGCTGTGAGGCGGAAATTATAGGAAGGGAGCCTTTCCTGAATAGGGGATAGAATGAAGTTGTGCCCTCACTCTGAGAGATGAAGTTATGCCTTCAGTAAGAGATTGTTCAAGATATGTCATCAATAAAGAGGTAGCAGTTACAGATCCTGAAAGAACCCCGTTGTCCGTGCGGTCTTTACGCCACAAATCGCCCCCCAACAGGGACATGAAAACGAACAGGGACGAGAAGAAAACAAACAGGGGAATGAAGAACAGGAACAGGGACAGGCTAACAGAACAAGGACAAAAACAAAAAAGGAATGAATAGGGACAGGCAAACGGAACAGGGACAAAAACAGAAAAGGAATGAATAGGTACAGGCTAACAGAACAGGGAAGAACAAAAAGAGGGTATGGGAGGGTCACGCTGGCTTACCCAGGACCCCCAAACAAGGACTCCAGGAGTTGGAGGGGCAGCCAGAGCCCCCCAGCTGGGAAGCACTCAGTGCCTGCCTCTCCCAGGGATGGGGTTACAAAGTTTGTTAAAGATGGAATTAGTATGCCTGGCAGTTTTTCTCTGTATTTTAGTTTGTGTTAATAGTGCTTTCTTAATTTGTGTTACTCCTCCTTTCTTAATTTGTGTTAATCGCGCCTTCTTAATTTGTGTTAAACCTGCTTTCTTAATTTGTGTTAATCGAGCTCTTTTATGTTTATAAAGAAGGGGGAGTTGTAGGAGTGTGGCCATGGGGGTCGACAAGTCCCATGGTTGGTGATAACATCCGACTCTTAAAGCTGAGGCCATCAGGAAACTAAAGAGTTGAGAGGGAACGAAGAACGGTGATTCAGGAGACACCTTAAACAGGGACATGAAGAACAGGAACAGGGATAGTCTAACAGAACAGGGACAAAAACAAAAAAGGAATGAATAGGGACAGGCTAACAGAGCAGGGAGAAACAAAAAACAGCATATGGGAGGGTCCCACTGGCATAGGCAGGACCCACAAACAAGGACTCCAGGAGTTGGAGGGGCAGCCAGAGCCCCCCGGCTGGGCAGCTCTCAGTGCCTGCCTCTCCCAGGGATGGTTTTACAAAGGTTGTTAAACATAGACTTAGTATGCCTGGCAGTTTTTCTCTGTGTTTTAGTTTGTGTTGATCCTGCCTTCTTAATTTGTGTTAATCGCGCTTTCTTATGTTAATAAAGAAGGGGGAGATGTGGGAGTGTGGCCATGGGGGTCGACAGGCCCCATGGTTGGTGATAACATCGGACTCTTAAGGATGAGACCATCAGGAATTTAAAGAGTTGAGAGGGAACAAAGAAGGGTGATTCAGGTGACACCTTCTTGTCTGGGGTGGCTAGTTCTCCAGCCATTAATGCATGGAAGTGGCTGGGTGTTTGCTGTTGCCGGGCAAAGTTGTTGACCAATGACTAGTTAGTGGAAAGGTACTGCTGTGAGGCAGAAATTATAGGAAGGGAGCCTTTCCTGAATAAGGGATAGAATGAAGTTGTGCCCTCACTCTGAGAGATGAAGTTATGCCCTCAATAAGAGAGAGTTCAAGTTATGTCATCAATAAAGAGGTAGCAGTTACAGATCCTGAAAGAACCCCGGTGTCCGTGCGGTCTTTACGCCACAAATCGCCCCCCAACAGGGACATGAAAACGAACAGGGACAAGAAGAAAAGAAACAGGGACATGAAGAACAGGAACAGGGACAGGCTAACAGAACAGGGACAAAAACAAAAAAGGAATTAATAGGGACAGGCAAACGGAATAGGGACAAAAACAGAAAAGGAATGATCAGGTACAGGCTAACAGAACAGGGATGACCAAAAAGAGCTTATGGGAGGGTCACGGTGGTTTACGCAGGACCCCCAAACAAGGACTCCAGGAGTTGGAGGGGCAGCCAGAGCCCCCCGGCTGGGCAGCACTCAGTGCCTGCCTCTCCCAGGAATGGGGTTACAAAGTTTATTAAAGATGGAATTAGTATGCCTGGCAGTTTTTCTCTGTGTTTTAGTTTGTGTTGATCCTGCCTTCTTAATTTGTGTTAATCGCGCTTTCTTATGTTAATAAAGAAGGGGAAGATGTGGGAGTGTGGCCATGGGGGTCGACAAGCCCCATGGTTGGTGATAACTTCCGTCTCTTAAAGATGAGGCCATCAGGAAAGTAAAGCCTTGAGAGGGAACAAAGAAGGGTGATTCAGGAGACACCTTGAACAGGGACATGAAGAACAGGAACAGGGACAGGCTAACAGAGCAGGGAGAAACAAAAAACAGCATATGGGAGGGTCCCACTGGCATAGGCAGGACCCACAAACAAGGACTCCAGGAGTTGGAGGGGCAGCCAGAGCCCCCCAGCTGGGAAGCACTCAGTGCCTGCCTCTCCCAGGGATGGGGTTACAAAGTTTGTTAATGATGGAATTAGTATGCCTGGCACTTTTTCTCTGTATTTTAATTTGTGTTAAGAGTGCTTTCTTAATTTGTGTTTCTCTTGCTTTCTTAATTTCTGTTAATCGCGCCTTCTTAATTTGTGTTAAACCTGCTTTCTTAATTTGTGTTAATCAAGCTCTTTTATGTTAATAAAGAAGGGGGAGATGTGGGAGCATGACCATGGGGGTGGACAAGTCCCATGGTTGGTGATAACATCCGACTATTAAAGTAGAGACATTCAGGAAAGTAAAGAGTTGAAAGGGAACAAAGAAGGGTGATTCAGGAGACACCTTAAGCAGGGACATGAAGAACAGGAACAGGGATAGTCTAACAGAACAGGGACGAAAACAAAAAAAGGAATGAATAGGGACAGGCTATCAGAACAGGGACAAACAAAAAACAGCGTATGGGAGGGTCTCGTTGGCATAGGCAGGACCCCCAAACAAGGACTCCAGGAGTTGGAGGGGCAGCCAGAGCCCCCCGGCTGGGCAGCACTCAGTGCCTGCCTCTCCCAGGGATGGTTTTACAAAGATTGTTAAAGATAGACTTAGTATGCCTGGCAGTTTTTCTCTGTGTTTTAGTTTGTGTTGATCCTGCCTTCTAAATTTGTGTTAATCGCGCTTTCTTATGTTAATAAAGAAGGGGGAGATGTGGGAGTGTGGCAATGGGGGTCCACAAGCCCCATGGTTGGTGATAACATCCAACTCTTAAGGATGAGACCATCAGGAATTTAAAGAGTTGAGAGGGAACAAAGAAGGGTGATTCAGGTGACACCTTGTTGTCTGGGGTGGCTTGTTCTCCAGCCATTAAAGCATGGAAGTTGCTGGGTGTTTGCTGTTGCCGGGCAACGTTGTTGACCAATGACTAGTTAGTGGAAAGGTACTGCTGTGAGGCGGAAGTTATAGGAAGGGAGCCTTTCCTGAATAAGGGATAGAATGAAGTTGTGCCCTCACTCTGAGAGATGAAGTTATGCCTTCAGTAAGAGAGAGTTCAAGTTATGCCATCAATAAAGAGGTAGCAGTTACAGATCCTGAAAGAACCCCGTTGTCCGTGCGGTCTTTACGCCACAAATCGCCCCACAAAAGGGACATGAAAACGAACAGGGACAAGAAGAAAACAAACAGGGACATGAAGAACAGGAACAGGGACAGGCTAACAGCACAGGGACAAAAACAAAAAAGGAATGAATAGGGACAGGCTAACAGAACAGGGACAAACAAAAAACAGCGTATGGGAGGGTCTCGCTGACATAGGCAGGACCCACAAACAAGGACTCCAGGAGTTGGAGGGGCAGCCAGAGCCCCCCGGCTGGGCAGCACTCAGTGCCTGCCTCTCCCAGGGACAGTTTTACAAAGATTGTTAAAGATAGACTTAGTATGCCTGGCAGTTTTTCTCTGTGTTTTAGTTTGTGTTGATCCTGCCTTCTTAATTTGTTTTAATTGCGCTTTCTTATGTTAATAAAGAAGGGGAAGATGTGGGAGTTTGGCCATGGGGGTCGACAAGCCCCATGGTTGGTGATAACATCGGACTCTTAAGGATGAGACCATCAGGAATTTAAAGAGTTGAGAGGGAACAAAGAAGGGTGATTCAGGTGACACCTTCTTGTCTGGGGTGGCTAGTTCTCCAGCCATTAATGCATGGAAGTGGCTGGGTGTTTGCTGTTGCCGGGCAAAGTTGTTGACCAATGACTAGTTAGTGGAAAGGTACTGCTGTGAGGCGGAAGTTATAGGAAGGGAGCCTTTCCTGAATAAGGGATAGAATGAAGTTGTGCGCTCACTCTGAGAGATGAAGTTATGCCCTCAGTAAGAGAGAGTTCAAGTTATGTCATCAATAAAGAGGTAGCAGTTACAGATCCTGAAAGAACCCCGTTGTCCGTGCGGTCTTTACGCCACAAATCGCCCCCCAACAGGGACAAGAAAACGAACAGGGACGAGAAGAAAACAAACAGGGACATGAAGAACAGGAACAGGGACAGGCTAACAGAACAGGGATAAAAACAAAAAAGGAATGAATAGGGACAGGCAAACGGAACAGGAAAAAAAAAAAAAGGAATGAATCGGTACAGGCTAACAGAACAGGGACGAACAAAAAGAGCTTATGGGAGGGTCACGCTGGCTTACGCAGGACCCACAAACAAGGACTCCAGGAGTTGGAGGGGCAGCCAGAGCCCCCCGGCTGGGCAGCACTCAGTGCCTGCCTCTCCCAGGGATGGGGTTGCAAAGTTTGTTAAAGATAGTCTTAGTATGCCTGGCAGTTTTTCTCTGTGTTTTAGTTTGTGTTGATCCTGCCTTCTTAATTTGTGTTAATTGCGCTTTCTTATGTTAATAAAGAAGGAGGAGATGTGAGAGTGTGGCCATGGGGGTCGACAAGCCCCATGGTTGGTGATCACATCCGACTCTTAAAGATGAGGCCGTGAGGAAAGTAAAGCCTTGAGAGGGAACAAAGAAGGGTGATTCAGGAGACACCTTAAAAAGGGACATGAAGAACAGGAACAGGGACAGGCTAACAGAGCAGGGAGAAACAAAAAAGAGCATATGGGAGGGTCCCACTGGCATATGCTGGACCCACAAACAAGGACTCCAGGAGTTGGAGGGGCAGCCAGAGCCCCCCGGCTGGGCAGTACTCAGTGCCTGCCTCTCCCAGGGATGGTTTTACAAAGGTTGTTAAAGATAGACTTAGTATGCCTGGCAGTTTTTCTCTGTGTTTTAGTTTGTGTTGATCCTGCCTTCTAAATTTGTGTTAATTGTGCTTTCTTATGTTAATAAAGAAGGGGAAGATGTGGGAGTGTGGCCATGGGGGTCGACAAGCCCCATGGTTGGTGATAACATTGGACTCTTAATGATGAGACCATCAGGAAAGTAAAGAGTTGAGAGGGAACAAAGAAGGGTGATTCAGGAGACACCATAAACAGGGACATGAAGAACAGGAACAGGGATAGTCTAACAGAACAGGGACAAAAACAAAAAAGGAATGAATAGGGACAGGCTATCAGAACAGGGACAAACAAAAAACAGCGTATGGGAGGGTCTCGCTGGCATAGGCAGGACCCCCAAACAAGGACTCCAGGAGTTGGAGGGGCAGCCAGAGCTCCCCGGCTGGGCAGCACTCAGTGCCTGCCTCTCCCAGGGATGGGGTTACAAAGTTTGTTAAAGATGGAATTAGTATGCCTGGCAGTTTTTCTCTGTGTTTTAGTTTGCGTTAATAGTGCTTTCTTAATTTGTGTTACTCTTGCTTTCTTAATTTCTGTTAATCGCGCCTTCATAATTTGTGTTAAACCTGCTTTCTTAATTTGTGTTAATCGAGCTCTTTTATGTTAATAAAGAAGGGGGAGTTGTAGGAGTGTGGCCATGGGGGTCGACAAGTCCCATGGTTGGTGATAACATCCGACTCTTAAAGATGAGGCCATCAGGAAAGTAAAGAGTTGAGAGGGAACAAAGAAGGGTGATTCAGGAGACACCTTAAACAGGGACATGAAGAACAGGGACAGGCTAACAGAGCAGGGAGAAACAAAAAACAGCATATGGGAGGGTCCCACTGGCATATGCTGGACCCACAAAGAAGGACTCCAGGAGTTGGAGGGGCAGCCAGAGCCCCCCGGCTGGGCAGCACTCAGTGCCTGCCTCTCCCAGGGATGGGGTTACAAAGTTTTTAAAAGATGGAATTAGTATGCCTGGCAGTTTTTCTCTGTGTTTTAGTTTGTGTTGATCCTGCCTTCTCTAATTTGTGTTAATCGCGCTTTCTTAAGTTAATGAAGAAGGGGAAGATGTGGGAGTGTGGCCATGGGGGTCGACAAGCCCCATGGTTGGTGATAACATCCGACTATTAAAGTAGAGACCATCAGGAAAGTACACCCTTGAGAGGGAACAAAGAAGGGTTATTCAAAAGACACCTTAACCAGGGACATGAAGAACAGGAACAGGGATAGTCTAACAGAACAGGGACAAAAACAAAAAAGGAATGAATAGGGAAAGGCTATCAGAACAGGGACAAACAAAAAACAGCGTATGGGAGGGTCTCGCTGGCATAGGCAGGACCCACAAACAAGGACTCCAGGAGTTGGAGGGGCAGCCAGAGCCCCCCGGCTGGGCAGCACTCAGTGCCTGCCTCTCCCAGGGTTGGGGTTACAAAGTTTGTAAAAGATGGAATTAGTATGCCTGGCAGTTTTTCTCTGTGTTTTAGTTTGTGTTGATCCTGCCTTCTTAATTTGTGTTAATTGCGCTTTCTTATGTTAATAAAGAAGGGGAAGATGTGGGAGTGTGGCAATGGGGGTAGACAAGCCCCATGGTTGGTGATAACATCGGACTCTTAAGGATGAGACCATCAGGAATTTAAAGAGTTGAGAGGGAACAAAGAAGGGTGATTCAGGTGACACCTTAAAAAGGGACATGAAGAACAGGAACAGGGACAGGCTAACAGAGCAGGGAGAAACAAAAAACAGCATAGGGGAGGGTCTCACTGGCATATGCTGGACCCAAAAACAAGGACTCCAGGAGTTGGAGGGGCAGCCAGAGCCCCCCGGCTGGGCAGCACTCAGTGCCTGCCTCTCCCAGGGATAGTTTTACAAAGATTGTTAAAGATAGACTTAGTATGCCTGGCAGGTTTTCTCTGTGTTTTAGTTTGTTTTGATCCTGCCTTCTTAATTTGTGTTAATTGCGCTTTCTTATGTTAATAAAGAAGGGGAAGATGTGGGAGTGTGGCAATGGGGGTAGACAAGCCCCATGGTTGGTGATAACATCGGACTCTTAAGGATGAGACCATCAGGAATTTAAAGAGTTGAGAGGGAACAAAGAAGGGTGATTCAGGTGACACCTTCTTGTCTGGGGTGGCTAGTTCTCCAGCCATTAATGCATGGAAGTGGCTGGGTGTTTGCTGTTGCCGGGCAAAGTTGTTGACCAATGACTAGTTAGTGGAAAGGTACTGCTGTGAGACGGAAGTTATAGGAAGGGAGCCTTTCCTGAATAAGGGATAGAATGAAGTTGTGCCCTCACTCTGAGAGATGAAGTTATGCCCTCAGTAAGAGAGAGTTCAAGTTATGTCATCAATAAAGAGGTAGCAGTTACAGATCCTGAAAGAACCCCGTTGTCCGTGCGGTCTTTACGCCACAAATCGCCCCCCAACAGGGACAAGAAAACGAACAGGGACGAGAAGAAAACAAACAGGGACATGAAGAACAGGAACAGGGACAGGCTAACAGAACAGGGACAAAAACAAAAAAGGAATGAATAGGGACAGGCAAACGGAACAGGAAATAGAAAAAAAAAGGAATGAATAGGTACAGGCTAACAGAACAGGGACGAACAAAAAGAGCTTATGGGAGGGTCACGCTGGCTTACGCAGGACCCCCAAACAAGGACTCCAGGAGTTGGAGGGGCAGCCAGAGCCCCCCGGCTGGGCAGCACTCAGTGCCTGCCTCTCCCAGGGATGGGGTTGCAAAGTTTGTTAAAGATAGTCTTAGTATGCCTGGCAGTTTTTCTCTGTGTTTTAGTTAGTGTTGATCCTGCCTTCTTAATTTGTGTTAATTGCGCTTTCTTATGTTAATAAAGAAGGAGGACATGTGGGAGTGTGGCCATGGGGGTCGACAAGCCCCATGGTTGGTGATCACATCCGACTCTTAAAGATGAGGCCATGAGGAAAGTAAAGCCTTGAGAGGGAACAAAGAAGGGTGATTCAGGAGACACCTTAAACAGGGACATGAAGAACAGGAACAGGGATAGTCTAACAGAACAGGGACAAAACCAAAAAAGGAATGAATAGGGACAGGCTATCAGAACAGGGACAAACAAAAAACAGCGTATGGGAGGGTCTCGCTGGCATAGGCAGGACCCACAAACAAGGACTCCAGGAGTTGGAGGGGCAGCCAGAGCCCCCCAGCTGGGAAGCACTCAGTGCCTGCCTCTCCCAGGGATGGGGTTACAAAGTTTGTTAAAGATGGAATTAGTATGCCTGGCAGTTTTTCTCTGTATTTTAGTTTGTGTTAATAGTGCTTTTTTAATTTGTGTTACTCTAGCTATCTTAATTTCTGTTAATCGCGCCTTCTTAATTTGTGTTAAACCTGCTTTCTTAATTTGTGTTAATCGAGCTCTTTTATGTTTATAAAGAAGGGGGAGTTGTAGGAGTGTGGCCATGGGGGTCGACAAGCCCCATGGTTGGTGGTAACATCCGACTCTTAAAGATGAGGCCATCAGGAAAGTAAAGAGTTGAGAGGGAACAAAGAAGGGTGACTCAGGAGACACCTTAAGCAGGGACATGAAGAACAGGAACAGGGGCAGGCTAACAGAGCAGGAGGAAACAAAAAACAGCATATGGGAGGGTCCCACTGGCATATGCTGGACCCACAAACAAGGACTCCAGGAGTTGGAGGGGCAGCCAGAGCCCCCCGGCTGGGCAGCACTCAGTGCCTGCCTCTCCCACGGCTGGTTTTACAAAGGTTGTTAAACATAGACTTAGTATGCCTGGCAGTTTTTCTCTGTGTTTTAGTTTGTGTTGGTCCTGCCTTCTTAATTTGTGTTAATCGCGCTTTCTTATGTTAATAAAGAAGGGGGAGATGTGGGAGTGTGGCCATGGGGGTCGACAGGCCCCTTGATTTGTGATAACATCCGACTCTTAAAGATGAGGCCATCAGGAATTTAAAGATTTGAGAGGGAACAAAGAAGGGTGATTCAGGTGACACCTTCTTGTCTGGGGTGGCTAGTTCTCCAGCCATTAATGCATGGAAGTGGCTGGGTGTTTGCTGTTGCAGGGCAAAGTTGTTTAACCAATGACTAGTTAGCGGAAAGGTACTGCTGTGAGGTGGAAGTTATAGGAAGGGAGCCTTTCCTGAATAAGGGATAGAATGAAGTTGTGCCCTCACTCTGAGAGATGAAGTTATGCCCTCAGTAAGAGAGAGTTCAAGTTATGTCATCAATAATGAGGTAGCAGTTACAGATCCTGAAAGAACCCCGGTGTCCGTGCGGTCTTTACGCCACTAATCGCCCCCAACAGGGACATGAAAACGAACAGGGACGAGAAGAATACAAACAGGGACATGAAGAAGAGGAACAGGGACAGGCAAACAGCACAGGGACAAAAACAAAAAAGGAATGAATAGGGACAGGCAAACGGAACAGGGACAAAAACAGAAAAGGAATGATCAGGTACAGGCTAACAGAACAGGGATGACCAAAAAGAGCATATGGGAGGGTCACGATGGTTTACGCAGGACGCCCAAACAAGGACTCCAGGAGTTGGAGGGGCAGCCAGAGCCCCCCGGCTGGGCAGCACTCAGTGCCTGCCTCTCCCAGGGATGGGGTTATAAAGTTTGTTAAAGATGGAATTAGTATGCCTGGCAGTTTTTCTCTGTATTTTAGTTTGTGTTAATAGTGCTTTCTTAATTTGTGTTACTCTTGCTTTCTTAATTTCTGTTAATCGCGCCTTCTTAATTGGTGTTAAACCTGCTTTCTTAATTTGTGTTAATCGAGCTCTTTTATGTTAATAAAGAAGGGGGAGTTGTAGGAGTGTGGCCATGGGGGTCGACAAGTCCCATGGTTGGTGATAACATCCGACTCTTAAAGATGAGGCCATCAGGAAAGTAAAGAGTTGAGAGGGAACAAAGAAGGGTGATTCAGGAGACACCTTAAACAGGGACATGAAGAACAGGGACAGGCTAACAGAGCAGGGAGAAACAAAAAACAGCGTATGGGAGGGTCTCGCTGGCATATGCTAGACCCACAAACAAGGACTCCAGGAGTTGGAGGGGCAGCCAGAGCCCCCCGGCTGGGCAGCACTCAGTGCCTGCATCTCCCAGGGATGGGTTTACAAAGGTTGTTAAAGATAGACTTAGTATGCCTGGCAGTTTTTCTCTGTGTTTTAGTTTGTGTTGATCCTGCCTTCTTAATTTGTGTTAATTGTGCTTTCTTATGTTAATAAAGAAGGGGAAGATGTGGGAGTGTGGCCATGGGGGTCGACAAGCCCCATGGTTGGTGATAACATCTGACTCTTAAAAATGAGGCCATCAGGAAAGTAAAGAGTTGAGAGGGAACAAAGAAGGGTGATTCAGGAGACACCTTAACCAGGGACATGAAGAACAGGAACAGGGATAGTCTAACAGAACAGGGACGAAAACAAAAAAAGGAATGAATAGGGACAGGCTATCAGAACAGGGACAAACAAAAAACAGCGTATGGGAGGGTCTCGCTGGCATAGGCAGGACCCACAAACAAGGACTCCAGGAGTTGGAGGGGCAGCCAGAGCCCCCCGGCTGGGCAGCACTCAGTGCCTGCCTCTCCCACGGCTGGTTTTACAAAGGTTGTTAAACATAGACTTAGTATGCCTGGCAGTTTTTCTCTGTGTTTTAGTTTGTGTTGGTCCTGCCTTCTTAATTTGTGTTAATCGCGCTTTCTTATGTTAATAAAGAAGGGGGAGATGTGGGAGTGTGGCCATGGGGGTCGACAGGCCCCATGGTTGGTGATAACATCCGACTCTTAAAGATGAGGCCATCAGGAATTTAAAGATTTGAGAGGGAACAAAGAAGGGTGATTCAGGTGACACCTTCTTGTCTGGGGTGGCTAGTTCTCCAGCCATTAATGCATGGAAGTGGCTGGGTGTTTGCTGTTGCAGGGCAAAGTTGTTTAACCAATGACTAGTTAGTGGAAAGGTACTGCTGTGAGGTGGAAGTTATAGGAAGGGAGCCTTTCCTGAATAAGGGATAGAATGAAGTTGTGCCCTCACTCTGAGAGATGAAGTTATGCCCTCAGTAAGAGAGAGTTCAAGTTATGTCATCAATAATGAGGTAGCAGTTACAGATCCTGAAAGAACCCCGGTGTCCGTGCAGTCTTTACGCCACAAATCGCCCCCCAACAGGGACATGAAAACAAACAGGGACGAGAAGAATACAAACAGGGACATGAAGAAGAGGAACAGGGACAGGCAAACAGCACAGGGACAAAAACAAAAAAGGAATGAATAGGGACAGGCAAACGGAACAGGGACAAAAACAGAAAAGGAATGATCAGGTACAGGCTAACAGAACAGGGATGACCAAAAAGAGCATATGGGAGGGTCACGATGGTTTACGCAGGACCCCCAAACAAGGACTCCAGGAGTTGGAGGGGCAGCCAGAGCCCCCCGGCTGGGCAGCACTCAGTGCCTGCCTCTCCCAGGGACAGTTTTACAAAGATTGTTAAAGATAGACTTAGTATGCCTGGCAGTTTTTCTCTGTGTTTTAGTTTGTGTTGATCCTGCCTTCTTAATTTGTGTTAATTGCGCTTTCTTATGTTAATAAAGAAGGGGAAGATGTGGGAGTATGGCCATGGGGGTCGACAAGCCCCATGGTTGGTGATAACATCGGACTCTTAAGGATGAGACCATCAGGAATTTAAAGAGTTTAGAGGGAACAAAGAAGGGTGATTCAGGTGACACCTTCTTGTCTGGGGTGGCTAGTTCTCCAGCCATTAATGCATGGAAGTGGCTGGGTGTTTGCTGTTGCCGGGCAAAGTTGTTGACCAATGACTAGTTAGTGGAAAGGTACTGCTGTGAGGCGGAAGTTATAGGAAGGGAGCCTTTCCTGAATAAGGGATAGAATGAAGTTGTGCGCTCACTCTGAGAGATGAAGTTATGCCCTCAGTAAGAGAGAGTTCAAGTTATGTCATCAATAAAGAGGTAGCAGTTACAGATCCTGAAAGAACCCCGTTGTCCGTGCGGTCTTTACGCCACAAATCGCCCCCCAGCAGGGACAAGAAAACGAACAGGGACGAGAAGAAAACAAACAGGGACATGAAGAACAGGAACAGGGACAGGCTAACAGAACAGGGATAAAAACAAAAAAGGAATGAATAGGGACAGGCAAACGGAACAGGAAAAAAAAAAAAAAGGAATGAATCGGTACAGGCTAACAGAACAGGGACGAACAAAAAGAGCTTATGGGAGGGTCACGCTGGCTTACGCAGGACCCACAAACAAGGACTCCAGGAGTTGGAGGGGCAGCCAGAGCCCCCCGGCTGGGCAGCACTCAGTGCCTGCCTCTCCCAGGGATGGGGTTGCAAAGTTTGTTAAAGATAGTCTTAGTATGCCTGGCAGTTTTTCTCTGTGTTTTAGTTTGTGTTGATCCTGCCTTCTTAACTTGTGTTAATTGCGCTTTCTTATGTTAATAAAGAAGGAGGACATGTGGGAGTGTGGCCATGGGGGTCGACAAGCCCCATGGTTGGTGATCACATCCGACTCTTAAAGAGGAGGCCGTGAGGAAAGTAAAGCCTTGCGAGGGAACAAAGAAGGGTGATTCAGGAGACACCTTAAACAGGGACATGAAGAACAGGAACAGGGACAGGCTAACAGAGCAGGGAGAAACAAAAAAGAGCATATGGGAGGGTCCCACTGGCATATGCTGGACCCACAAACAAGGACTCCAGGAGTTGGAGGGGCAGCCAGAGCCCCCCGGCTGGGCAGTACTCAGTGCCTGCCTCTCCCAGGGATGGTTTTACAAAGGTTGTTAAAGATAGACTTAGTATGCCTGGCAGTTTTTCTCTGTGTTTTAGTTTGTGTTGATCCTGCCTTCTAAATTTGTGTTAATTGTGCTTTCTTATGTTAATAAAGAAGGGGAAGATGTGGGAGTGTGGCCATGGGGGTCGACAAGCCCCATGGTTGGTGATAACATTGGACTCTTAATGATGAGACCATCAGGAAAGTAAAGAGTTGAGAGGGAACAAAGAAGGGTGATTCAGGAGACACCATAAACAGGGACATGAAGAACAGGAACAGGGATAGTCTAACAGAACAGGGACAAAAACAAAAAAGGAATGAATAGGGACAGGCTATCAGAACAGGGACAAACAAAAAACAGCGTATGGGAGGGTCTCGCTGGCATAGGCAGGACCCCCAAACAAGGACTCCAGGAGTTGGAGGGGCAGCCAGAGCTCCCCGGCTGGGCAGCACTCAGTGCCTGCCTCTCCCAGGGATGGGGTTACAAAGTTTGTTAAAGATGGAATTAGTATGCCTGGCAGTTTTTCTCTGTATTTTAGTTTGTGTTAATAGTGCTTTCTTAATTTGTGTTACTCTTGCTTTCTTAATTTCTGTTAATCGCGCCTTCATAATTTGTGTTAAACCTGCTTTCTTAATTTGTGTTAATCGAGCTCTTTTATGTTAATAAAGAAGGGGGAGTTGAAGGAGTGTGGCCATGGGGGTCGACAAGTCCCATGGTTGGTGATAACATCTGACTCTTAAAGATGAGGCCATCAGGAAAGTAAAGAGTTGAGAGGGAACAAAGAAGGGTGATTCAGGAGACACCTTAAACAGGGACATGAAGAACAGGGACAGGCTAACAGAGCAGGGAGAAACAAAAAACAGCATATGGGAGGGTCCCACTGGCATATGCTGGACCCACAAACAAGGACTCCAGGAGTTGGAGGGGCAGCCAGAGCCCCCCGGCTGGGCAGTACTCAGTGCCTGCCTCTCCCAGGGATGGTTTTACAAAGGTTGTTAAAGATAGACTTAGTATGCCTGGCAGTTTTTCTCTGTGTTTTAGTTTGTGTTGATCCTGCCTTCTTAATTTGTGTTAATCGCGCTTTCTTATGTTAATAAAGAAGGGGAAGATGTGGGAGTGTGGCCATGGGGGTCGACAAGCCCCATGGTTGGTGATAACATCGGACTCGTAAAGTAGAGACCACCAGGAAAGTAAAGCCTTGCGAGGGAACAAAGAAGGGTGATTCAGGAGACACCTTAAGCAGGGACGTGAAGAACAGGAACAGGGACAGGCTAACAGAACAGGGACAAAACAAAAAAGGAATGAATAGGGACATGCTATCAGAACAGGGGCAAACAAAAAACAGCGTATGGGAGGGTCTCGCTGGCATAGGCAGGACCCACAAACAAGGACTCCAGGAGTTGGAGGGGCAGCCAGAGCCCCCCAGCTGGGCAGCACTCAGTGCCTGCCTCTCCCAGGGATGGGGTTACAAAGTTTGTTAAAGATGGAATTAGTATGCCTGGCAGTTTTTCTCTGTATTTTATTTTGTGTTGATAGTGCTTTCTTAATTTGTGTTACTCTTGCTTTCTTAATTTCTGTTAATCGCGCCTTCATAATTTGTGTTAAACCTGCTTTCTTAATTTGTGTTAATCGAGCTCTTTTATGTTAATAAAGAAGGGGGAGTTGTGGGAGCATGGCCATGGGGGTCGACAAGTCCCATGGTTGGTGATAACATCCGACTCTTAAAGATGAGGCCATCAGGAAAGTAAAGAGTTGAGAGGGAGCAAAGAAGGGTGATTCAGGAGACACCTTAAACAGGGACATGAAGAACAGGAACAGGGACAGGCTAACAGAGCAGGGAGAAACAAAAAACAGCATATGGGAGGGTCTCGTTGGCATATGCTGGACCCACAAACAAGGACTCCAGGAGTTGGAGGGGCAGCCAGAGCCCCCCGGCTGGGCAGCACTCAGTGCCTGCCTCTCCCAGGGACGGTTTTACAAAGATTGTTAAAGATAGACTTAGTATTCCTGGGAGTTTTTCTCTGTGTTTTAGTTTGTGTTGATCCTGCCTTCTTAATTTGTGTTACTCGCGCTTTCTTAAGTTAATGAAGAAGGGGAAGATGTGGGAGTGTGGCCATGGGGGTCGGCAAGCCCCATGGTTGGTGATAACATCCGACTCTTAAGGATGAGACCATCAGGAATTTAAAGAGCTGAGAGGGAACAAAGAAGGGTGATTCAGGTGACACCTTAAAAAGGGACATGAAGAACAGGAACAGGGACAGGCTAACAGAGCAGGGAGAAACAAAAAACAGCATAGGGGAGGGTCTCACTGGCATATGCTGGACCCACAAACAAGGACTCCAGGAGTTGGAGGGGCAGCCAGAGCCCCCCGGCTGGGCAGCACTCAGTGCCTGCCTCTCCCAGGGTTGGGGTTACAAAGTTTGTAAAAGATAGAATTAGTATGCCTGGCAGTTTTTCTCTGTGTTTTAGTTTGTGTTGATCCTGCCTTCTTAATTTGTGTTACTCGCGCTTTCTTAAGTTAATGAAGAAGGGGAAGATGTGGGAGTGTGGCCATGGGGGTCGGCAAGCCCCATGGTTGGTGATAACATCCGACTCTTAAGGATGAGACCATCAGGAATTTAAAGAGCTGAGAGGGAACAAAGAAGGGTGATTCAGGTGACACCCTCTTGTGTGGGGTGGCTAGTTCTCCAGCCATTAATGCATGGAAGTGGCTGGGTGTTTGCTGTTGCCGGGCAAAGTTGTTGACCAATGACTAGTTAGTGGAAAGGTACTGCTGTGAGGCGGAAGTTATAGGAAGGGAACCTTTCCTGAATAAGGGATAGAATGAAGTTGTGCCCTCACTCTGAGAGATGAAGTTATGCCCTCAGTAAGAGAGAGTTCAAGTTATGTCATCAATAAAGAGGTAGCAGTTACAGATCCTGAAAGAACCCCGTTGTCCGTGCGGTCTTTACGCCACAAATCGCCCCCCAACAGGGACAAGAAAATGAACAGGGACGAGAAGAAAACAAACAGGGACATGAAGAACAGGAACAGGGACAGGCTAACAGAACAGGGATAAAAACAAAAAAGGAATGAATAGGGACAGGCAAACGGAACAGGAAAAAAAAAAAAAAGGAATGAATCGGTACAGGCTAACAGAACAGGGATGACCAAAAAGAGCTTATGGGAGGGTCACGCTGGCTTACGCAGGACCCACAAACAAGGACTCCAGGAGTTGGAGGGGCAGCCAGAGCCCCCCGGCTGGGCAGCACTCAGTGCCTGCCTCTCCCAGGGATGGGGTTGCAAAGTTTGTTAAAGATAGTCTTAGTATGCCTGGCAGTTTTTCTCTGTGTTTTAGTTTGTGTTGATCCTGCCTTCTTAATTTGTGTTAATTGCGCTTTCTTATGTTAATAAAGAAGGAGGAGATGTGGGAGTGTGGCCATGGGGGTCGACAAGCCCCATGGTTGGTGATCACATCCGACTCTTAAAGATGAGGCCGTGAGGAAAGTAAAGCCTTGCGAGGGAAGAAAGAAGGGTGATTCAGGAGACACCTTAAACAGGGACATGAAGAACAGGAACAGGGACAGGCTAACAGAGCAGGGAGAAACAAAAAAGAGCATATGGGAGGGTCCCACTGGCATATGCTGGACCCACAAACAAGGACTCCAGGAGTTGGAGGGGCAGCCAGAGCCCCCCGGCTGGGCAGTACTCAGTGCCTGCCTCTCCCAGGGATGGTTTTACAAAGGTTGTTAAAGATAGACTTAGTATGCCTGGCAGTTTTTCTCTGTGTTTTAGTTTGTGTTGATCCTGCCTTCTAAATTTGTGTTAATTGTGCTTTCTTATGTTAATAAAGAAGGGGAAGATGTGGGAGTGTGGCCATGGGGGTCGACAAGCCCCATGGTTGGTGATAACATTGGACTCTTAATGATGAGACCATCAGGAAAGTAAAGAGTTGAGAGGGAACAAAGAAGGGTGATTCAGGAGACACCATAAACAGGGACATGAAGAACAGGAACAGGGATAGTCTAACAGAACAGGGACAAAAACAAAAAAGGAATGAATAGGGACAGGCTATCAGAACAGGGACAAACAAAAAACAGCGTATGGGAGGGTCTCGCTGGCATAGGCAGGACCCCCAAACAAGGACTCCAGGAGTTGGAGGGGCAGCCAGAGCTCCCCGGCTGGGCAGCACTCAGTGCCTGCCTCTCCCAGGGATGGGGTTGCAAAGTTTGTTAAAGATAGTCTTAGTATGCCTGGCAGTTTTTCTCTGTGTTTTAGTTTGTGTTGATCCTGCCTTCTTAATTTGTGTTAATTGCGCTTTCTTATGTTAATAAAGAAGGAGGACATGTGGGAGTGTGGCCATGGGGGTCGACAAGCCCCATGGTTGGTGATCACATCCGACTCTTAAAGATGAGGCCATGAGGAAAGTAAAGCCTTGAGAGGGAACAAAGAAGGGTGATTCAGGAGACACCTTAAACAGGGACATGAAGAACAGGAACAGGGATAGTCTAACAGAACAGGGACAAAACCAAAAAAGGAATGAATAGGGACAGGCTATCAGAACAGGGACAAACAAAAAACAGCGTATGGGAGGGTCTCGCTGGCATAGGCAGGACCCACAAACAAGGACTCCAGGAGTTGGAGGGGCAGCCAGAGCCCCCCAGCTGGGAAGCACTCAGTGCCTGCCTCTCCCAGGGATGGGGTTACAAAGTTTGTTAAAGATGGAATTAGTATGCCTGGCAGTTTTTCTCTGTATTTTAGTTTGTGTTAATAGTGCTTTCTTAATTTGTGTTACTCTAGCTATCTTAATTTCTGTTAATCGCGCCTTCTTAATTTGTGTTAAACCTGCTTTCTTAATTTGTGTTAATCGAGCTCTTTTATGTTTATAAAGAAGGGGGAGTTGTAGGAGTGTGGCCATGGGGGTCGACAAGTCCCATGGTTGGTGATAACATCCAACTCTTAAAGATGAGGCCATCAGGAAAGTAAAGAGTTGTGAGGGAACAAAGAAGGGTGATTCAGGAGACACAATAAACAGGGACATGAAGAACAGGAACAGGCTAACAGAGCAGGGAGAAACAAAAAACAGCATATGGGAGGGTCCCACTGGCGTATGCTGGACCCACAAACAAGGACTCCAGGAGTTGGAGGGGCAGCCAGAGCCCCCCGGCTGGGCAGCACTCAGTGCCTGCCTCTCCCAGGGACAGTTTTACAAAGATTGTTAAAGATAGACTTAGTATGCCTGGCAGTTTTTCTCTGTGTTTTAGTTTGTGTTGATCCTGCCTTCTTAATTTGTGTTAATCGCGCTTTCTTATGTTAATAAAAAAGGAGGAGATGTGGGAGTGTGGCCATGGGGGTCGTCAAGCCCCATGGTTGGTAATAACATAGGACTCTTAAGGATGAGACCATCAGGAATTTAAAGAGCTGGGAGGGAACAAAGAAGGGTGATTCAGGTGACACCTTGTTGTCTGGGGTGGCTTGTTCTCCAGCCATTAAAGCATGGAAGTTGCTGGGTGTTTGGTGTTGTCGGGCAAAGTTGTTGACCAATGACTAGTTAGTGGAAAGTTACTGCTGTGAGGCGGAAGTTATAGGAAGGGAGCCTTTCCTGAATAAGGGATAGAATGAAGTTGTGCCCTCACTCTGAGAGATGAAGTTATGCCTTCAGTAAGAGAGAGTTCAAGATATGTCATCAATAAAGAGGTAGCAGTTACAGATCCTGAAAGAACCCCGTTGTCCGTGCGGTCTTTACGCCACAAATCGCCCCCCAACAGGGACATGAAAACAAACAGGGACGAGAAGAAAACAAACAGGGGAATGAAGAACAGGAACAGAGACAGGCAAACAGAACAAGGACAAAAACAAAAAAGGAATGAATAGGGACAGGCAAACGGAACAGGGACAAAAACAGAAAAGGAATGAATAGGTACAGGCTAACAGAACAGGGACGAACAAAAAGAGGGTAAGGGAGGGTCACGCTGGCTTACGCAGGACCCCCAAACAAGGACTCCAGGAGTTGGAGGGGCAGCCAGAGCCCCCCGGCTGGGCAGCACTCAGTGCCTGCCTCTCCCAGGGATGGGGTTACAAAGTTTGTAAAAGATGGAATTAGTATGCCTGGCAGTTTTTCTCTGTGTTTTAGTTTGTGTTAATAGTGCTTTCTTAATTTGTGTTACTCTTGCTTTCATAATTTCTGTTAATCGCGCCTTCTTAATTTGTGTTAAACCTGCTTTCTTAATTTGTGTTAATCGAGCTCTTTTATGTTAATAAAGCAGGGGGAGATGTGGGAGCATGGCCATGGGGGTCCACAAGTCCCATGGTTGGTGATAACATCCAACTCTTAAAGATGAGGCCATCAGGAAAGTAAAGAGTTGAGAGGGAACAAAGAAGGGTGATTCAGGAGACACCTTAAACAGGGACATGAAGAACAGGAACAGGGACAGGCTAACGGAGCAGGGAGAAACAAAAAACAGCATATGGGAGAGTCCCACTGGCATATGCTGAACCCACAAACAAGGACTCCAGGAGTTGGAGGGGCAGCCAGAGCCCCCCGGCTGGGCAGCACTTAGTGCCTGCCTCTCCCAGGGACGGTTTTACAAAGATTGTTAAAGATAGACTTAGTATGCCTGGCAGTTTTTCTCTGTGTTTTAGTTTGTGTTGATCCTGCCTTCTTAATTTGTGTTAATCGCGCTTTCTTATGTTAATAAAGAAGGGGAAGATGTGGGAGTGTGGCCATGGTGGTCGACAAGCCCCATGGTTGGTGGTAACGTCCGACTCTTAAAGATGAGGGCATCAGGAAAATAAAGCCTTGAGAGGGAACAAAGAATGGTTATTCAAAAGACACCTTAACCAGGGACATGAAGAACAGGAACAGGGATAGTCTAACAGAACAGGGACAAAAACAAAAAAGGAATGAATAGGGAAAGGCTATCAGAAAAGGGACAAACAAAAAACAGCATATGGGAGGGTCTCGCTGGCAGAGGCAGGACCCACAAAGAAGGACTCCAGGAGTTGGAGGGGCAGCCAGAGCCCCCCGGCTGTGCAGTCCTCATTGCCTGCCTCTCCCAGGGATGGTTTTACAGAGGTTGTTAAAGATAGAATTAGTATGCCTGGCAGTTTTTCTCTGTGTTTTTGTTTGTGTTGATCCTGCCTTCTAAATTTGTGTTAATTGTGCTTTCTTATGTTAATAAAGAAGGGGAAGATGTGGGAGTGTGGCCATGGGGGTCGACAAGCCCCATGGTTGGTGATAACATCGGACTCTTAAGGATGAGACCATCAGGAATGGAAAGCCTTGAGAGGGAACAAAGAAGGGTGATTCAGGAGACACCTTAACCAGGGACATGAAGAACAGGAACAGGGATAGTCTAACAGAACAGGGAGGAAAATAAAAAAGGAATGAATAGGGACAGGCTATCAGAACAGGGACAAACAAAAAACAGCGTATGGGAGGGTCTCGCTGGCATAGGCAGGACCCACAAACAAGGACTCCAGGAGTTGGAGGGGCAGCCAGAGCCCCCCGCTGGGAAGCACTCAGTGCCTGCCTCTCCCAGGGATGGGGTTACAAAGTTTGTTAAAGATGGAATTAGTATGCCTGGCAGTTTTTCTCTGTGTTTTAGTTTGTGTTGATCCTGCCTTCTTAATTTGTGTTAATCGCGCTTTCTTAAGTTAATAAAGAAGGGGAAGATGTGGGAGTGTGGCCATGGGGGTCGACAAGCCCCATGGTTGGTGATAACATCGGACTCTTAAGGATGAGACCATCAGGAATTTAAAGAGTTGAGAGGGAACAAAGAAGGGTGATTCAGGAGACACCTTCTTGTCTGGGGTGGCTTGTTCTCCAGCCATTAAAGCATGGAAGTTGCTGGGTGTTTGCTGTTGCCGGGCAACGTTGTTGACCAATGACTAGTTAGTGGAAAGGTACTGCTGTGAGGCGGAAGTTATAGGAAGGGAGCCTTTCCTGAATAAGGGATAGAATGAAGTTGTGCCCTCACTCTGAGAGATGAAGTTATGCCCTCAGTAAGAGAGAGTTCAAGTTATGCCATCAATAAAGAGGTAGCAGTTACAGATCCTGAAAGAACCCCGTTGTCCGTGCGGTCTTTACGCCACAAATCGCCCCCCAACAGGGACATGAAAACGAACAGGGACAAGAAGAAAACAAACAGGGACATGAAGAACAGGAACAGGGACAGGCTAACAGAACAGGGACAAAAACAAAAAAGGAATGAATAGGGACAGGCAAACGGAACAGGGACAAAAACAGAAAAGGAATGAATAGGTACAGGCTAACAGAACAGGGAAGAACAAAAAGAGGGTATGGGAGGGTCACGCTGGCTTACGAAGGACCCATAAACAAGGACTCCAGGAGTTGGAGGGGCAGCCAGAGCCCCCCGGTTGGGCAGCACTCAGTGCCTGCCACTCCCAGGGACGGGGTTGCAAAGTTTATTAAAGATAGTCTTAGTATGCCTGGCAGCTTTTCTCTGTGTTTTAGTTTGTGTTGATCCTGCCTTCTTAATTTGTGTTAATCGAGCTCTTTTATGTTAATAAAGAAGGGGAAGATGTGGGAGCGTGGCCATGGGGGTCGACAAGTCCCATGGTTGGTGATAACATCGGACTCTTAAAGATGAGGCCATCAGGAAATTAAAGAGTTGAGAGGGAACAAAGAAGGGTGGTTCAGGAGACACCTTAAACAGGGACATGAAGAACAGGAGCAGAGATAGTCTAACAGAACAGGGAGGAAAACAAAAAAGGAATGAATAGGGACAGGCTACCAGAACAGGGACAAACAAAAAACAGCGTATGGGAGGGTCTCGCTGGCATAGGCAGGACCCACAAACAAGGACTCCAGGAGTTGGAGGGGCAGCCAGAGCCCCCCAGCTGGGCAGCACTCAGTGCCTGCCTCTCCCAGGGATGGGGTTACAAAGTTTGTAAAAAATGGAATTAGTATGCCTGGCAGTTTTTCTCTGTGTTTTAGTTTGTGTTAATAGTGCTTTCTTAATTTGTGTTACTCTTGCTTTCATAATTTCTGTTAATCGCGCCTTCTTAATTTGTGTTAAACCTGCTTTCTTAATTTGTGTTAATCGAGCTCTTTTATGTTAATAAAGCAGGGGGAGATGTGGGAGCATGGCCATGGGGGTCCACAAGTCCCATGGTTGGTGATAACATCCAACTCTTAAAGATGAGGCCATCAGGAAAGTAAAGAGTTGAGAGGGAACAAAGAAGGGTGATTCAGGAGACACCTTAAACAGGGACATGAAGAACAGGAACAGGGACAGGCTAACGGAGCAGGGAGAAACAAAAAACAGCATATGGGAGAGTCCCACTGGCATATGCTGAACCCACAAACAAGGACTCCAGGAGTTGGAGGGGCAGCCAGAGCCCCCCGGCTGGGCAGCACTTAGTGCCTGCCTCTCCCAGGGACGGTTTTACAAAGATTGTTAAAGATAGACTTAGTATGCCTGGCAGTTTTTCTCTGTGTTTTAGTTTGTGTTGATCCTGCCTTCTTAATTTGTGTTAATCGCGCTTTCTTATGTTAATAAAGAAGGGGAAGATGTGGGAGTGTGGCCATGGTGGTCGACAAGCCCCATGGTTGGTAGTAACGTCCGACTCTTAAAGATGAGGGCATCAGGAAAATAAAGCCTTGAGAGGGAACAAAGAAGGGTTATTCAAAAGACACCTTAACCAGGGACATGAAGAACAGGAACAGGGATAGTCTAACAGAACAGGGACAAAAACAAAAAAGGAATGAATAGGGAAAGGCTATCAGAACAGGGACAAACAAAAAACAGCATATGGGAGGGTCTCGCTGGCAGAGGCAGGACCCACAAAGAAGGACTCCAGGAATTGGAGGGGCAGCCAGAGCCCCCCGGCTGTGCAGTCCTCATTGCCTGCCTCTCCCAGGGATGGTTTTACAGAGGTTGTTAAAGATAGAATTAGTATGCCTGGCAGTTTTTCTCTGTGTTTTTGTTTGTGTTGATCCTGCCTTCTAAATTTGTGTTAATTGTGCTTTCTTATGTTAATAAAGAAGGGGAAGATGTGGGAGTGTGGCCATGGGGGTCGACAAGCCCCATGGTTGGTGATAACATCGGACTCTTAAGGATGAGACCATCAGGAATGGAAAGCCTTGAGAGGGAACAAAGAAGGGTGATTCAGGAGACACCTTAACCAGGGACATGAAGAACAGGAACAGGGATAGTCTAACAGAACAGGGAGGAAAATAAAAAAGGAATGAATAGGGACAGGCTACCAGAACAGGGACAAACAAAAAACAGCGTATGGGAGGGTCTCGCTGGCATAGGCAGGACCCACAAACAAGGACTCCAGGAGTTGGAGGGGCAGCCAGAGCCCCCCGCTGGGAAGCACTCAGTGCCTGCCTCTCCCAGGGATGGGGTTACAAAGTTTGTTAAAGATGGAATTAGTATGCCTGGCAGTTTTTCTCTGTTTTTTAGTTTGTGTTGATCCTGCCTTCTTAATTTGTGTTAATCGCGCTTTCTTAAGTTAATAAAGAAGGGGAAGATGTGGGAGTGTGGCCATGGGGGTCGACAAGCCCCATGGTTGGTGATAACATCGGACTCTTAAGGATGAGACCATCAGGAATTTAAAGAGTTGAGAGGGAACAAAGAAGGGTGATTCAGGAGACACCTTGTTGTCTGGGGTGGCTTGTTCTTCATCCATTAAAGCATGGAAGTTGCTGGGTGTTTGCTGTTGCCGGGCAACTTTGTTGACCAATGACTAGTTAGTGGAAAGGTACTGCTGTGAGGCGGAAGTTATAGGAAGGGAGCCTTTCCTGAATAAGGGATAGAATGAAGTTGTGCCCTCACTCTGAGAGATGAAGTTATGCCCTCAGTAAGAGAGAGTTCAAGTTATGCCATCAATAAAGAGGTAGCAGTTACAGATCCTGAAAGAACCCCGTTGTCCGTGCGGTCTTTACGCCACAAATCGCCCCCCAACAGGGACATGAAAACGAACAGGGACAAGAAGAAAACAAACAGGGACATGAAGAACAGGAACAGGGACAGGCTAACAGAACAGGGACAAAAACAAAAAAGGAATGAATAGGGACAGGCAAACGGAACAGGGACAAAAACAGAAAAGGAATGAATAGGTACAGGCTAACAGAAGAGGGAAGAACAAAAAGAGGGTATGGGAGGGTCACGCTGGCTTACGAAGGACCCATAAACAAGGACTCCAGGAGTTGGAGGGGCAGCCAGAGCCCCCCGGTTGGGCAGCACTCAGTGCCTGCCACTCCCAGGGACGGGGTTGCAAAGTTTATTAAAGATAGTCTTAGTATGCCTGGCAGCTTTTCTCTGTGTTTTAGTTTGTGTTGATCCTGCCTTCTTAATTTGTGTTAATCGAGCTCTTTTATGTTAATAAAGAAGGGGAAGATGTGGGAGCGTGGCCATGGGGGTCGACAAGTCCCATAGTTGGTGATAACATCGGACTCTTAAAGATGAGGCCATCAGGAAAGTAAAGAGTTGAGAGGGAACAAAGAAGGGTGGTTCAGGAGACACCTTAAACAGGGACATGAAGAACAGGAGCAGAGATAGTCTAACAGAACAGGGAGGAAAACAAAAAAGGAATGAATAGGGACAGGCTATCAGAACAGGGAAAAACAAAAAACAGCGTATGGGAGGGTCTCGCTGGCATAGGCAGGACCCACAAACAAGGACTCCAGGAGTTGGAGGGGCAGCCAGAGCCCCCCAGCTGGGCAGCACTCAGTGCCTGCCTCTCCCAGGGATGGGGTTACAAAGTTTGTTAATGATGGAATTAGTATGCCTGGCAGTTTTTCTCTGTGTTTTAGTTTGTGTTAATAGTGCTTTCTTAATTTGTGTTACTCTTGCTTTGTTAATTTCTGTTAATCGCGCCTTCTTAATTTGTGTTAAACCTGCTTTCTTAATTTGTGTTAATCGAGCTCTTTTATGTTAATAAAGAAGGGGGAGATGTGGGAGCATTGCCATGGGGGTCGACAAGTCCCATGGTTGGTGATAACATCCAACTCTTAAAGATGAGGCCATCAGGAAAGTAAAGAGTTGAGAGGGAACAAAGAAGGGTGATTCAGGAGACACCTTAAACAGGGACATGAAGAACAGGAACAGGGACAGGGTAACAGAGCAGGGAGAAACAAAAAACAGCATATGGGAGGGTCCCACTGGCATAGGCAGGACCCACAAACAAGGACTCCAGGAGTTGGAGGGGCAGCCAGAGCCCCCCGGCTGGGCAGCACTCAGTGCCTGCCTCTCCCAGGGATGGTTTTACAAAGGTTGTTAAACATAGACTTAGTATGCCTGGCAGTTTTTCTCTGTGTTTTAGTTTGTGTTGATCCTGCCTTCTTAATTTGTGTTAATCGCGCTTTCTTATGTTAATAAAGAAGAAGGAGATGTGGGAGTGTGGCCATGGGGGTCGACAAGCCCCATGGTTGGTGATAACATAGGACTCTTAAGGATGAGACCATCAGGAATTTAAAGAGTTGAGAGGGAACAAAGAAGGGTGATTCAGGTGACACCTTCTTGTCTGGGGTGGCTAGTTCTCCAGCCATTAATGCATGGAAGTGGCTGGGTGTTTGCTGTTGCCGGGCAAAGTTGTTGACCAATGGCTAGTTAGTGGAAAGGTACTGCTGTGAGGCGGAAGTTATAGGAAGGGAGCCTTTCCTGAATAAGGGATAGAATGAAGTTGTGCCCTCACTCTGAGAGATGAAGTTATGCCCTCAGTAAGAGAGAGTTCAAGTTATGTCATCAATAAAGAGGTAGCAGTTACAGATCCTGAAAGAACCCCGTTGTCCGTGCGGTCTTTACGCCACAAATCGCCCCCCAAAAGGGACATGAAAACGAACAGGGACGAGAAGAAAATAAACAGGGAAATGAAGAACAGGAACAGGGACAGGCTAACAGAACAGGGAAAAAAAAAAAAAGGAATGAATAGGGACAGGCAAACGGAACATGGACAAAAACAGAAAAGGAATGATCAGGTACAGGCTAACAGAACAGGGATTACCAAAAAGAGCATATGGGAGGGTCACGATGGTTTACGCAGGACCCCCAAATAAGGACTCCAGGAGTTGGAGGGGCAGCCAGAGCCCCCCAGCTGGGCAGCACTCAGTGCCTGCCTCTCCCAGGGATGGGGTTACAAAGTTTGTTAAAGATGGAATTAGAATGCCTGGCAGTTTTTGTCTGTATTTTAGTTTGTGTTAATAGTGCTTTCTTAATTTGTGTTACTCTTGCTTTCTTAATTTCTGTTAATCGAGCCTTCTTAATTTGTGTTAAACCTGCTTTCTTAATTTGTGTTAATCGCGCTTTCTTATGTTAATAAAGAAGGGGAATATGTGGGAGCGTTGCCATGGGGGTCGACAAGCCCCATGGTTGGTGATAACATCAGACTCTTAATGATGAGACCATCAGGAAAGTAAAGCCTTGAGAGGGAACAAAGAAGGGTGATTCAGGAGACACCTTAAACAGGGACATGAAGAACAGGAACAGGGACAGGCTAACAGAGCAGGGAGAAACAAAAAACAGCATATGGGAGGGTCCCACTGGCATATGCTGGACCCAAAAACAAGGACTCCAGGAGTTGGAGGGGCAGCCAGAGCCCCCCAGCTGGGCAGCACTCTGTGCCTGCCTCTCCCAGGGATGGGGTTACAAAGTTTGTTAAAGATGGAATTAGTATGCCTGGCAGTTTTTCTCTGTATTTTAGTTTGTATTAATAGTTCTTTCTTAATTTGTGTTACTCTTCCTTTCTTATTTTCTGTTAATCGCGCCTTCTTAATTTGTGTTAAACTTGCTTTCTTAATTTGTGTTAATCAAGCTCTTTTATGTTAATAAAGAAGGGGGAGATGTGGGAGCATGACCATGGGGGTGGACAAGTCCCATGGTTGGTGATAACATCCGACTATTAAAGTAGAGACCATCAGGAAAGTAAAGAGTTGAAAGGGAACACAGAAGGGTGATTCAGGAGACACCTTAAAAAGGGACATGAAGAACAGGAACAGGGACAGGCTAACAGAACAGGGAAAAAAAAAAAAAAGGAATGAATAGGGACAGGCAAACGGAACATGGACAAAAACAGAAAAGGAATGATCAGGTACAGGCTAACAGAACAGGGATTACCAAAAAGAGCATATGGGAGGGTCACGCTGGCTTACGCAGGACCCCCAAACAAGGACTCCAGGAGTTGGAGGGGCAGCCAGAGCCCCCCGGCTGGGCAGCACTCAGTGCCTGCCTCTCCCAGGGATGGGGTTGCAAAGTTTGTTAAACATAGACTTAGTATGCCTGGCAGTTTTTCTCTGTGTTTTAGTTTGTGTTGATCCTGCCTTCTTAATTTGTGTTAATCGCGCTTTCTTATGTTAATAAAGAAGGGGAAGATGTGGGAGTGTGGCCATGGGGGTCGACAAGCCCCATGGTTGGTGATAACATCAGACTCTTAAAGATGAGGCCATCAGGAAAGGAAAGCCTTGAGAGGGAACAAAGAAGGGTGATTCAGGAGACACCTTAAACAGGGACATGAAGAACAGGAACAGGGATAGTCTAATAGAACAGGGACGAAAACAAAAAAGTAATGAATAGGGAAAGGCTATCAGAACAGGGACAAACAAAAAACAGCCTATGGTCTCGCTGGCATAGGCAGGACCCCCAAACAAGGACTCCAGGAGTTGGAGGGGCAGCCAGAGCCCCCCGGCTGGGCAGCACTCAGTGCCTGCCTCTCCCAGGGATGGGGTAGCAAAGGTTATTAAAGATAGTCTTAGTATGCCTGGCAGTTTTTCTCTGTGTTTTAGTTTGTTTTGATCCTGCCTTCTTAATTTGTGTTAATCGCGCTTTCTTATGTTAATAAAGAAGGGGGAGATGTGGGAGTGTGGCCATGGGGGTCGACAAGCCCCGTGGTTGGTGATAACATCAGACTCTTAATGATGAGACCATCAGGAAAGTAAAGCCTTGAGAGGGAACAAAGAAGGGTGATTCAGGAGACACCTTAAACAGGGACATGAAGAACAGGAACAGGGATAGTCTAACAGAACAGGGAGGAAAACAAAAAAGGAATGAATAGGGACAGGCTATCAGAACAGGGACAAACAAAAAACAGCGTATGGGAGGGTCTCGCTGGCATAGGCAGGACCTACAAAAGAGGACTCCAGGAGTTGGAGGGGCAGCCAGAGCCCCCCAGCTGGGCAGCACTCAGTGCCTGCCTCTCCCAGGGATGGGGTTACAAAGTTTGTTAAAGATGGAATTAGTATGCCTGGCCGTTTTTCTCTGTGTTTTAGTTTGTGTTAATAGTGCCTTCTTAATTTGTGTTACTCTTGCTTTCTTAATTTCTGTTAATCGCGCCTTCTTAATTTGTGTTAAACCTGCTTTCTTAATTTGTGTTAATCGAGCTCTTTTATGTTAATAAAGAAGGGGGAGATGTGGGAGCATGGCCATGGGGGTCGACAAGTCCCATGGTTGGTGATAACATCCAACTCTTAAAGATGAGGCCATCAGGAAAGTAAAGAGTTGAGAGGGAACAAAGAAGGGTGATTCAGGAGACACCTTAAACAGGGACATGAAGAACAGGAACAGGGACAGGCTAACAGAGCAGGGAGAAACAAAAACAGCATATGGGAGGGTCCCACTGGCATAGGCAGGACCCACAAACAAGGACTCCAGGAGTTGGAGGGGCAGCCAGAGCCCCCCGGCTGGGCAGCACTCAGTGCCTGCCTCTCCCAGGGATGGTTTTACAAAGGTTGTTAAACATAGACTCAGTATGCCTGGCAGTTTTTCTCTGTGTTTTAGTTTGTGTTGATCCTGCCTTCTTAATTTGTGTTAATCGCGCTTTCTTATGTTAATAAAGAAGGGGGAGATGTGGGAGTGTGGCCATGGGGGTCGACAGGCCCCATGGTTGGTGATAACATCCGACTCTTAAAGATGAGGCCATCAGGAATTTAAAGAGTTGAGAGGGAACAAAGAAGGGTGATTCAGGTGACACCTTCTTGTCTGGGGTGGCTAGTTCTCCAGCCATTAATGCATGGAAGTGGCTGGGTGTTTGCTGTTGCCGGGCAAAGTTGTTGACCAATGACTAGTTAGTGGAAAGGTACTGCTGTGAGGCAGAAATTATAGGAAGGGAGCCTTTCCTGAATAAGGGATAGAATGAAGTTGTGCCCTCACTCTGAGAGATGAAGTTATGCCCTCAATAAGAGAGAGTTCAAGTTATGTCATCAATAAAGAGGTAGCAGTTACAGATCCTGAAAGAACCCCGGTGTCCGTGCGGTCTTTACGCCACAAATCGCCCCCCAACAGGGACATGAAAACGAACAGGGACAAGAAGAAAAGAAACAGGGACATGAAGAACAGGAACAGGGACAGGCAAACAGAACAGGGACAAAAACAAAAAAGGAATTAATAGGGACAGGCAAACGGAACAGGGACAAAAACAGAAAAGGAATGATCAGGTACAGGCTAACAGAACAGGGATGACCAAAAAGAGCTTATGGGAGGGTCACGGTGGTTTACGCAGGACCCCAAAACAAGGACTCCAGGAGTTGGAGGGGCAGCCAGAGCCCCCCGGCTGGGCAGCACTCAGTGCCTGCCTCTCCCAGGGATGGGGTTACAAAGTTTGTTAAAGATGGAATTAGTATGCCTGGCAGTTTTTCTCTGTGTTTTAGTTTGTGTTGATCCTGCCTTCTTAATTTGTGTTAATCGCGCTTTCTTATGTTAATAAAGAAGGGGAAGATGTGGGAGTGTGGCCATGGGGGTCGACAAGCCCCATGGTTGGTGATAACTTCCGTCTCTTAAAGATGAGGCCATCAGGAAAGTAAAGCCTTGAGAGGGAACAAAGAAGGGTGATTCAGGAGACACCTTGAACAGGGACATGAAGAACAGGAACAGGGACAGGCTAACAGAGCAGGGAGAAACAAAAAACAGCATATGGGAGGGTCCCACTGGCATAGGCAGGACCCACAAACAAGGACTCCAGGAGTTGGAGGGGCAGCCAGAGCCCCCCAGCTGGGAAGTACTCAGTGCCTGCCTCTCCCAGGGATGGGGTTACAAAGTTTGTTAATGATGGAATTAGTATGCCTGGCACTTTTTCTCTGTATTTTAATTTGTGTTAAGAGTGCTTTCTTAATTTGTGTTTCTCTTGCTTTCTTAATTTCTGTTAATCGCGCCTTCTTAATTTGTGTTAAACCTGCTTTCTTAATTTGTGTTAATCGAGCTCTTCTATGTTAATAAAGAAGGGGGAGATGTGGGAGCCTGGCCATGGGGGTCGACAAGTCCCATGGTTGGTGATAACATCCGACTCTTAAAGATGAGGCCATCAGGAAAGGAAAGCCTTGAGAGGGAACAAAGAAAGGTGATTCAGGAGACACCTTAACCAGGGACATGAAGAACAGGAACAGGGATAGTCTAACAGAACAGGGAGGAAAACAAAAAAGGAATGAATAGGGACAGGCTATCAGAACAGGGACAAACAAAAAACAGCGTATGGGAGGGTCTCGCTGGCATAGGCAGGACCTACAAACAAGGACTCCAGGAGTTGGAGGGGCAGCCAGAGCCCCCCAGCTGGGCAGCACTCAGTGCCTGCCTCTCCCAGGGATGGGGTTACAAAGTTTGTAAAAGATGGAATTAGTATGCCTGGCAGTTTTTCTCTGTGTTTTAGTTTGTGTTAATAGTGCTTTCTTAATTTGTGTTACTCTTGCTTTCTTAATTTCTGTTAATCGCGCCTTCTTAATTTGTGTTAAACCTGCTTTCTTAATTTGTGTTAATCGAGCTCTTTTATGTTAATAAAGAAGGGGGAGATGTGGGAGCATGGCCATGGGGGTCGACAAGTCCCATGGTTGGTGATAACATCCAACTCTTAAAGATGAGGCCATCAGGAAAGTAAAGAGTTCAGAGGGAACAAAGAAGGGTGATTCAGGAGACACCTTAAACAGGGACATGAAGAACAGGAACAGGGATAGTATAATAGAACAGGGACGAAAACAAAAAAGTAATGAATAGGGAAAGGCTATCAGAACAGGGACAAACAAAAAACAGCGTATGGGAGGGTCTCGCTGGCATAGGCAGGACCCCCAAACAAGGACTCCAGGAGTTGGAGGGGCAGCCAGAGCCCCCCGGCTGGGAAGCACTCAGTGCCTGCCTCTCCCAGGGATGGGGTTACAAAGTTTGTTAAAGATGGAATTAGTATGCCTGGCAGTTTTTCTCTGTATTTTAGTTAGTGTTAATAGTGCTTTCTTAATTTGTGTTACTCTTGCTTTCTTAATTTCTGTTAATCGCGCCTTCATAATTTGTGTTAAACCTGCTTTCTTAATTTGTGTTAATCGAGCTCTTTTATGTTAATAAAGAAGGGGGAGTTGTGGGAGCATGGCCATGGGGGTCGACAAGTCCCATGGTTGGTGATCACATCCGACTCTTAAAGATGAGGCCATCAGGAAAGTAAAGAGTTGAGAGGGAACAAAGAAGGGTGATTCAGGAGACACCTTAACCAGGGACATGAAGAACAGGAACAGGGACAGGCTAACAGAGCAGGGAGAAACAAAAAACAGCATATGGGAGGGTCCCACTGGCATATGCTGGACCCACAAACAAGGACTCCAGGAGTTGGAGGGGCAGCCAGAGCCCCCCGGCTGGGCAGCACTCAGTGCCTGCCTCTCCCAGGGACGGTTTTACAAAGATTGTTAAAGATAGACTTAGTATGCCTGGCAGTTTTTCTCTGTGTTTTAGTTTGTGTTGATCCTGCCTTCTTAATTTGTGTTAATCGAGCTCTTTTATGTTAATAAAGAAGGGGAAGTTGTGGGAGTGTGGTCATGGGGGTCGACAAGCCCCATGGTTGGTGATAACATCAGAATCTTAATGATGAGATCATCAGGAAAGTAAAGCCTTGAGAGGGAACAAAGAAGGGTGATTCAGGAGACACCTTAAACAGGGACATGAAGAACAGGAACAGGGATAGTCTAACAGAACAGGGACAAAAACAAAAAAGGAATGAATAGGGACAGGCTATCAGAACAGGGACAAACAAAAAACAGCATATGGGAGGGTCTCGCTGGCATAGGCAGGACCCACAAACAAGGACTCCAGGAGTTGGAGGGGCAGCCAGAGCCCCCCGGCTGGGCAGCACTCAGTGCCTGCCTCTCCCAGGGATGGGGTTACAAAGTTTGTTAAAGATGGAATTAGTATGCCTGGCAGTTTTTCTCTGTATTTTAGTTAGTGTTAATAGTGCTTTCTTAATTTGTGTTACTCTTGCTTTCTTAATTTCTGTTAATCGCGCCTTCATAATTTGTGTTAAACCTGCTTTCTTAATTTGTGTTAATCGAGCTCTTTTATGTTAATAAAGAAGGGGGAGTTGTGGGAGCATGGCCATGGGGGTCGACAAGTCCCATGGTTGGTGATCACATCCGACTCTTAAAGATGAGGCCATCAGGAAAGTAAAGAGTTGAAGGGAACAAAGAAGGGTGATTCAGGAGACACCTTAACCAGGGACATGAAGAACAGGAACAGGGACAGGCTAACAGAGCAGGGAGAAACAAAAAACAGCATATGGGAGGGTCCCACTGGCATATGCTGGACCCACAAGCAAGGACTCCAGGAGTTGGAGGGGCAGCCAGAGCCCCCCGGCTGGGCAGCACTCAGTGCCTGCCTCTCCCAGGGACGGTTTTACAAAGATTGTTAAAGATAGACTTAGTATGCCTGGCAGTTTTTCTCTGTGTTTTAGTTTGTGTTGATCCTGCCTTCTTAATTTGTGTTAATCGCGCTTTCTTAAGTTAATGAAGAAGGGGAAGATGTGGGAGTGTGGCCATGGGGGTCGAAAGGCCCCATGGTTGGTGATAACATCGGACCCTTAAGGATGAGACCATCAGGAATGGAACCCCTTGAGAGGGAACAAAGAAGGGTTATTCAAAAGGCACCTTAACCAGGGACATGAAGAACAGGAACAGGGATAGTCTAACAGAACAGGGACAAAAACAAAAAAGGAATGAATAGGGACAGGCTATCAGAACAGGGGCAAACAAAAAACAGCGTATGGGAGGGTCTCGCTGGCATAGGCAGGACCCACAAACAAGGACTCCAGGAGTTGGAGGGGCAGCCAGAGCCCCCCGGCTGGGCAGCACTCAGTGCCTGCCTCTCCCAGGGACGGTTTTACAAAGATTGTTAAAGATAGACTTAGTATGCCTGGCAGTTTTTCTCTGTGTTTTAGTTTGTGTTGATCCTGCCTTCTTAATTTGTGATAATCGCGCTTTCTTATGTTAATAAAGAAGGGGAAGTTGTGGGAGTGTGGCAATGGGGGTCAACAAGCCCCATGGTTGGTGATAACATCCGACTCTTAAGGATGAGACCATCAGGAATTTAAAGAGTTGAGAGGGAACAAAGAAGGGTGATTCAGGTGAAACCTTCTTGTCTGGGTTGGCTAGTTCTCCAGCCATTAATGCATGGAAGTGGCTGGGTGTTTGCTGTTGCCGGGCAAAGTTGTTGACCAATGACTAGTTAGTGGAAAGGTACTGCTGTGAGGCGGAAATTATAGGAAGGGAGCCTTTCCTGAATAAGGGATAGAATGAAGTTGTGCCCTCACTCTGAGAGATGAAGTTATGCCTTCAGTAAGAGAGAGTTCAAGATATGTCATCAATAAAGAGGTAGCAGTTACAGATCCTGGAAGAACCCCGTTGTCCGTGCGGTCTTTACGCCACAAATCGCCCCCCAACAGGGACATGAAAACGAACAGGGACGAGAAGAAAACAAACAGGGGAATGAAGAACAGGAACAGGGACAGGCTAACAGAACAAGGACAAAAACAGAAAAGGAATGAATAGGTACAGGCTAACAGAACAGGTAAGAACAAAAAGAGGGTATGGGAGGGTCACGCTGGCTTACCCAGGACCCCCAAACAAGGACTCCAGGAGTTGGAGGGGCAGCCAGAGCCCCCCGGCTGGGCAGCACTCAGTGCCTGCCTCTCCCAGGGATGGGGTTACAAAGTTTGTTAAAGATGGAATTAGTATGCCTGGCAGTTTTTCTCTGTATTTTAGTTTGTGTTAATAGTTCTTTCTTAATTTGTGTTACTCTTCCTTTCTTATTTTCTCTTAATCGCGCCTTCTTAATTTGTGTTAAACCTGCTTTCTTAATTTGTGTTAATCAAGCTCTTTTATGTTAATAAAGCAGGGGGAGATGTGGGAGCATGGCCATGGGGGTCGACAAGTCCCATGGTTGGTGATAACATCCAACTCTTAAAGCTGAGGCCATCAGGAAACTAAAGAGTTGAGAGGGAACAAAGTAGGGTGATTCAGGAGACACCTTAAACAGGGACAGGAAGAACAGGAACAGGGATAGTCTAACAGAACAGGGACGAAAACAAAAAAGTAATGAATAGGGACAGGCTATCAGAACAGGGACAAACAAAAAACAGCGTATGGGAGGGTCTCGCTGGCATAGGCAGGACCCACAAACAAGGACTCCAGGAGTTGGAGGGGCAGCCAGAGCCCCCCAGCTGGGCAGCACTCAGTGCCTGCCTCTCCCAGGGATGGGGTTACAAAGTTTGTTAAAGATGGAATTAGTATGCCTGGCAGTTTTTCTCTGTGTTTTAGTTTGTGTTGATCCTGCCTTCTTAATTTGTGTTAATCGCGCTTTCGTATGTTAATAAAGAAGGAGGAGATGTGGGAGTGTGGCCATGGGGGTCGACAAGCCCCATGGTTGGTGATAACATCCAACTGTTAAAGTAGAGACCATCAGGAAAGTAAAGCCTTGAGAGGGAACAAAGAAGGGTGATTCAGGAGACACCTTAAACAGGGACATGAAGAACAGGAACAGGGATAGTCTAACAGAACAGGGACAAAAACAAAAAAGGAATGAATAGGGACAGGCTATCAGAACAGGGACAAACAAAAAACAGCATATGGGAGGGTCTCGCTGGCATAGGCAGGACCCCCAAACAAGGACTCCAGGAGTTGGAGGGGCAGCCAGAGCCCCCCGGCTGGGCAGCACTCAGTACCTACCTCTCCCAGGGATGGGGTTACAAAGTTTGTTAAAGATGGAATTAGTATGCCTGGCAGTTTTTCTCTGTATTTTAGTTAGTGTTAATAGTGCTTTCTTAATTTGTGTTACTCTTGCTTTCTTAATTTCTGTTAATCGCGCCTTCATAATTTGTGTTAAACCTGCTTTCTTAATTTGTGTTAATCGAGCTCTTTCATGTTAATAAAGAAGGGGGAGTTGTGGGAGCATGGCCATGGGGGTCGACAAGTCCCATGGTTGGTGATAACATCCGACTCTTAAAGATGAGGCCATCAGGAAAGTAAAGAGTTGAGAGGGAACAAAGAAGGGTGATTCAGGAGACACCTTAAACAGGGACATGAAGAACAGGAACAGGGATAGTCTAACAGAACAGGGACGAAAACAAAAAGGGAATGAATAGGGACAGGCTATCAGAACAGGGACAAACAAAAAACAGCGTATGGGAGGGTCTCGCTGGCATACGCAGGACCCACAAACAAGGACTCCAGGAGTTGGAGGGGCAGCCAGAGCCCCCTGGCTGGGCAGTACTCAGTGCCTGCCTCTCCCAGGGATGGTTTTACAAAGGTTGTTAAAGATAGACTTAGTATGCCTGGCAGGTTTTCTCTGTGTTTTAGTTTGTGTTGATCCTGCCTTCTTAATTTGTGTTAATCGCGCTTTCTTAAGTTAATAAAGAAGGGGGAGATGTGGGAGTGTGGCCATGGGGGTCGACAGGCCCCATGGTTGGTAATAACATCCGACTCTTAAGGATGAGACCATCAGGAAAGGAAAGCCTTGAGAGGGAACAAAGAAGGGTGATTCAGGTGAAACCTTCTTGTCTGGGGTGGCTAGTTCTCCAGCCATTAATGCATGGAAGTGGCTGGGTGTTTGCTGTTGCCGGGCAAAGTTGTTGACCAATGACTAGTTAGTGGAAAGGTACTGCTGTGAGGCGGAAATTATAGGAAGGGAGCCTTTCCTGAATAAGGGATAGAATGAAGTTGTGCCCTCACTCTGAGAGATGAAGTTATGCCCTCAGTAAGAGAGAGTTCAAGATATGTCATCAATAAAGAGGTAGCAGTTACAGATCCTGAAAGAACCCCGTTGTCCGTGCGGTCTTTACGCCACAAATCGCCCCCCAACAGGGACATGAAAACGAACAGGGACGAGAAGAAAACAAACAGGGGAATGAAGAACAGGAACAGGGACAGGCTAACAGAACAAGGACAAAAACAAAAAAGGAATGAATAGGGACAGGCAAACGGAACAGGGACAAAAACAGAAAAGGAATGAATAGGTACAGGCTAACAGAACAGGGAAGAACAAAAAGAGGGTATGGGAGGGTCACGCTGGCTTACCCAGGACCCCCAAACAAGGACTCCAGGAGTTGGAGGGGCAGCCAGAGCCCCCCGGCTGGGCAGCACTCAGTGCCTGCCTCTCCCAGGGATGGGGTTACAAAGTTTGTTAAAGATGGAATTAGTATGCCTGGCAGTTTTTCTCTGTATTTTAGTTTGTGTTAATAGTTCTTTCTTAATTTGTGTTACTCTTCCTTTCTTATTTTCTCTTAATCGCGCCTTCTTAATTTGTGTTAAACCTGCTTTCTTAATTTGTGTTAATCAAGCTCTTTTATGTTAATAAAGAAGGGGGAGATGTGGGAGCATGGCCATGGGGGTCGACAAGTCCCATGGTTGGTGATAACATCCAACTCTTAAAGATGAGGCCATCAGGAAACTAAAGAGTTGAGAGGGAACAAAGAAGGGTGATTCAGGAGACACCTTAAACAGGGACATGAAGAACAGGAACAGGGATAGTCTAACAGAACAGGGACAAAAACAAAAAAGGAATGAATAGGGACAGGCTAACAGAGCAGGGAGAAACAAAAAACAGCATATGGGAGGGTCCCACTGGCGTATGCTGGACCCACAAACAAGGACTCCAGGAGTTGGAGGGGCAGCCAGAGCCCCCCGGCTGGGCAGCACTCAGTGCCTGCCTCTCCCAGGGATGGGGTTACAAAGTTTGTTAAAGATGGAATTAGTATGCCTGGCAGTTTTTCTCTGTATTTTAGTTAGTGTTAATAGTGCTTTCTTAATTTGTGTTACTCTTGCTTTCTTAATTTCTGTTAATCGCGCCTTCATAATTTGTGTTAAACCTGCTTTCTTAATTTGTGTTAATCGAGCTCTTTTATGTTAATAAAGAAGGGGGAGTTGTGGGAGCATGGCCATGGGGGTCGACAAGTCCCATGGTTGGTGATCACATCCGACTCTTAAAGATGAGGCCATCAGGAAAGTAAAGAGTTGAGAGGGAACAAAGAAGGGTGATTCAGGAGACACCTTAAACAGGGACATGAAGAACAGGAACAGGGACAGGCTAAGAGAGCAGGGAGAAACAAAAAACAGCATATGGGAGGGTCCCACTGGCATATGCTGGACCCACAAACAAGGACTCCAGGAGTTGGAGGGGCAGCCAGAGCCCCCCGGCTGGGCAGCACTCAGTGCCTGCCTCTCCCAGGGACGGTTTTACAAAGATTGTTAAAGATAGACTTAGTATGCCTGGCAGTTTTTCTCTGTGTTTTAGTTTGTGTTGATCCTGCCTTCTTAATTTGTGTTAATCGCGCTTTCTTAAGTTAATGAAGAAGGGGAAGATGTGGGAGTGTGGCCATGGGGGTCGACAGGCCCCATGGTTGGTGATAACATCGGACTCGTAAGGATGAGACCATCAGGAATGGAAACCCTTGAGAGGGAACAAAGAAGGGTTATTCAAAAGGCACCTTAACCAGGGACATGAAGAACAGGAACAGGGATAGTCTAACAGAACAGGGACAAAAACAAAAAAGGAATGAATAGGGACAGGGTATCAGAACAGGGGCAAACAAAAAACAGCGTATGGGAGGGTCTCGCTGGCATAGGCAGGACCCACAAACAAGGACTCCAGGAGTTGGAGGGGCAGCCAGAGCCCCCCGGCTGGGCAGCACTCAGTGCCTGCCTCTCCCAGGGACGGTTTTACAAAGATTGTTAAAGATAGACTTAGTATGCCTGGCAGTTTTTCTCTGTGTTTTAGTTTGTGTTGATCCTGCCTTCTTAATTTGTGTTAATCGCGCTTTCTTATGTTAATAAAGAAGGGGGAGATGTGGGAGTGTGGCAATGGGGGTCGACAGGCCCCATGGTTGGTGATAACATCGGACTCTTAAGGATGAGACCATCAGGAAAGGAAAGCCTTGAGAGGGAACAAAGAAGGGTGATTCAGGTGAAACCTTCTTGTCTGGGGTGGCTAGTTCTCCAGCCATTAATGCATGGAAGTGGCTGGGTGTTTGCTGTTGCCGGGCAAAGTTGTTGACCAATGACTAGTTAGTGGAAAGGTACTGCTGTGAGGCGGAAATTATAGGAAGGGAGCCTTTCCTGAATAAGGGATAGAATGAAGTTGTGCCCTCACTCTGAGAGATGAAGTTATGCCTTCAGTAAGAGAGGTCAAGATATGTCATCAATAAAGAGGTAGCAGTTACAGATCCTGAAAGAACCCCGTTGTCCGTGCGGTCTTTACGCCACAAATCGCCCCCCAACAGGGACATGAAAACGAACAGGGACGAGAAGAAAACAAACAGGGGAATGAAGAACAGGAACAGGGACAGGCTAACAGAACAAGGACAAAAACAAAAAAGGAATGAATAGGGACAGGCAAACGGAACAGGGACAAAAACAGAAAAGGAATGAATAGGTACAGGCTAACAGAACAGGGAAGAACAAAAAGAGGGTATGGGAGGGTCACGCTGGCTTACCCAGGACCCCCAAACAAGGACTCCAGGAGTTGGAGGGGCAGCCAGAGCCCCCCGGCTGGGCAGCACTCAGTGCCTGCCTCTCCCAGGGATGGGGTTACAAAGTTTGTTAAAGATGGAATTAGTATGCCTGGCAGTTTTTCTCTGTATTTTAGTTTGTGTTAATAGTTCTTTCTTAATTTGTGTTACTCTTCCTTTCTTATTTTCTCTTAATCGCGCCTTCTTAATTTGTGTTAAACCTGCTTTCTTAATTTGTGTTAATCAAGCTCTTTTATGTTAATAAAGAAGGGGGAGATGTGGGAGCATGGCCATGGGGGTCGACAAGTCCCATGGTTGGTGATAACATCCAACTCTTAAAGCTGAGGCCATCAGGAAACTAAAGAGTTGAGAGGGAACAAAGAAGGGTGATTCAGGAGACACCTTAAACAGGGACATGAAGAACAGGAACAGGGACAGTCTAACAGAACAGGGACAAAAACAAAAAAGGAATGAATAGGGACAGGCTAACAGAACAGGGACAAACAAAAAACAGCATATGGGAGGGTCCCACTGGCGTATGCTGGACCCACAAACAAGGACTCCAGGAGTTGGAGGGGCAGCCAGAGCCCCCCGGCTGGGCAGCACTCAGTGCCTGCCTCTCCCAGGGATGGGGTTACAAAGTTTGTTAAAGATGGAATTAGTATGCCTGGCAGTTTTTCTCTGTATTTTAGTTAGTGTTAATAGTGCTTTCTTAATTTGTGTTACTCTTGCTTTCTTAATTTCTGTTAATCGCGCCTTCATAATTTGTGTTAAACCTGCTTTCTTAATTTGTGTTAATCGAGCTCTTTTATGTTAATAAAGAAGGGGGAGTTGTGGGAGCATGGCCATGGGGGTCGACAAGTCCCATGGTTGGTGATCACATCCGACTCTTAAAGATGAGGCCATCAGGAAAGTAAAGAGTTGAGAGGGAACAAAGAAGGGTGATTCAGGAGACACCTTAACCAGGGACATGAAGAACAGGAACAGGGACAGGCTAACAGAGCAGGGAGAAACAAAAAACAGCATATGGGAGGGTCCCACTGGCATATGCTGGACCCACAAACAAGGACTCCAGGAGTTGGAGGGGCAGCCAGAGCCCCCCGGCTGGGCAGCACTCAGTGCCTGCCTCTCCCAGGGACGGTTTTACAAAGATTGTTAAAGATAGACTTAGTATGCCTGGCAGTTTTTCTCTGTGTTTTAGTTTGTGTTGATCCTGCCTTCTTAATTTGTGTTAATCGCGCTTTCTTAAGTTAATGAAGAAGGGGAAGATGTGGGAGTGTGGCCATGGGGGTCGACAGGCCCCATGGTTGGTGATAACATCGGACTCTTAAGGATGAGACCATCAGGAATGGAAACCCTTGAGAGGGAACAAAGAAGGGTTATTCAAAAGGCACCTTAACCAGGGACATGAAGAACAGGAACAGGGATAGTCTAACAGAACAGGGACAAAAACAAAAAAGGAATGAATAGGGAAAGGCTATCAGAACAGGGACAAACAAAAAACAGCATATGGGAGGGTCTCGCTGGCATAGGCAGGACCCACAAACAAGGACTCCAGGAGTTGGAGGGGCAGCCAGAGCTCCCCTGCTGGGAAGCACTCAGTGCCTGCCTCTCCCAGGGATGGGGTTACAAAGTTTGTTAAAGATGGAATTAGTATGCCTGGCAGTTTTTCTCTGTATTTTAGTTTGTGTTAATAGTGCTTTCTTAATTTGTGTTACTCTTGCTTTCTTAATTTCTGTTAATCGCGCCTTCTTAATTTGTGTTAAACCTGCTTTCTTAATTTGTGTTAATCGAGCTCTTTTATGTTAATAAAGAAGGGGGAGTTGTAGGAGTGTGGCCATGGGGGTCGACAAGTCCCATGGTTGGTGATAACATCCGACTCTTAAAGATGAGGCCATCAGGAAAGTAAAGAGTTGAGAGGGAACAAAGAAGGGTGATTCAGGAGACACCTTAACCAGGGACATGAAGAACAGGAACAGGGATAGTCTAACAGAACAGGGACGAAAACAAAAAAGGAATGAATAGGGACAGGCTATCAGAACAGGGACAAACAAAAAACAGCATATGGGAGGGTCTCGTTGGCATAGGCAGGACCCACAAACAAGGACTCCAGGAGTTGGAGGGGCAGCCAGAGCCCCCCGGCTGGGCAGCACTCAGTGCCTGCCTCTCCCAGGGATGGTTTTACAAAGATTGTTAAAGATAGACTTAGTATGCCCGGCAGTTTTTCTCTGTGTTTTAGTTTGTGTTGATCCTGCCTTCTTTATTTGTGTTAATTGCGCTTTCTTATGTTAATAATGAAGGGGAAGTTGTGGGAGTGTGGCAATGGGGGTCAACAAGCCCCATGGTTGGTGATAACATCGGACTCTTAAGGATGAGACCATCAGGAATTTAAAGAGTTGAGAGGGAACAAAGAAGGGTGATTCAGGTGACACCTTCTTGTCTGGGGTGGCTAGTTCTCCAGCCATTAATGCATGGAAGTGGCTGGGTGTTTGCTGTTGCCGGGCAAAGTTGTTGACCAATGACTAGTTAGTGGAAAGGTACTGCTGTGAGGCGGAAATTATAGGAAGGGAGCCTTTCCTGAATAAGGGATAGAATGAAGTTGTGCCCTCACTCTGAGAGATGAACTTATGCCCTCAGTAAGAAAGAGTTCAAGTTATGTCATCAATAAAGAGGTAGCAGTTACAGATCCTGAAAGGACCCCGTTGTCCGTGCGGTCTTTACGCCACAAATCGCCCCCCAACAGGGACATGAAACGAACAGGGACGAGAAGAAAACAAACAGGGACATGAAGAACAGGAACAGGGACAGGCTAACAGAACAGGGACAAAAACAAAAAAGGAATTAATAGGGACAGGCAAACGGAACAGGAAAAAAAAAAAAAGGAATGAATAGGGAAAGCCTATCAGAACAGGGACAAACAAAAAACAGCGTATGGGAGGGTCACGCTGGCATAGGCAGGACCCACAAACAAGGACTCCAGGAGTTGGAGGGGCAGCCAGAGCCCCCCTGCTGGGCAGCACTCAGTGCCTGCCTCTCCCAGGGATGGGGTTACAAAGTTTGTAAAAGATGGAATTAGTATGCCTGGCAGTTTTTCTCTGTGTTTTAGTTTGTGTTGATCCTGCCTTCTTAATTTGTGTTAATCGCGCTTTCTTAAGTTAATGAAGAAGGGGAAGATGTGGGAGTGTGGCCATGGGGGTCGGCAAGCCCCATGGTTGGTGATAACATCCGACTCTTAAAGATGAGGCCATCAGGAAAGTAAAGAGCTGAGAGGGAACAAAGAAGGGTGATTCAGGAGACACCTTAAGCAGGGACATGAAGAACAGGAACAGGGGCAGACTCACAGAGCAAGGAGAAACAAAAAAGAGCATATGGGAGGGTCCCACTGGCGTATGCTGGACCCACAGACAAGGACTCCAGGAGTTGGAGGGGCAGCCAGAGCCCCCTGGCTGGGCAGCACTCAGTGCCTGCCTCTCCCAGGGATGGTTTTGCAAAGGTTGTTAAAGATAGACTTAGTATGCCTGGCAGTTGTTCTCTGTGTTTTAGTTTGTGTTGATCCTGCCTTCTTAATTTGTGATAATCGCGCTTTCTTATGTTAATAAAGAAGGAGGAGATGTGGGAATGTGGCCATGGGGGTCGACAAGCCCCATGGTTGGTAATAACATCCGACTCTTAAGGATGAGACCATCAGGAATTTAAAGAGTTGAGAGGGAACAAAGAAGGGTGATTCAGGTGACACCTTCTTGTCTGGGGTGGCTAGTTCTCCAGCCATTAAAGCATGGAAGTTGCTGGGTGTTTGCTGTTGCCGGGCAAAGTTGTTGACCAATGACTAGTTAGTGGAAAGGTACTGCTCTGAGGCGGAAATTATAGGAAGGGAGCCTTTCCAGAATAAGGGATAGAATGAAGTTGTGCCCTCACTCTTAGAGATGAAGTTATGCCTTCAGTAAGAGAGAGTTCAAGATATGTCGTCAATAAAGAGGTAGCAGTTACAGATCCTGAAAGAACCCCGTTGTCCGTGCGGTCTTTACGCCACAAATCGCCCCCCAACAGGGACATGAAAACGAACAGGGACGAGAAGAAAACAAACAGGGACATGAAGAACAGGAACAGGGACAGGCTAACAGAACAGGGACAAAAACAAAAAAGGAATGAATAGGGACAGGCAAACGGAACAGGGACAAAAACAGAAAAGGAATGAATAGGTACAGGCTAACAGAAATGGGACGAACAAAAAGAGCTTATGGGAGGGTCACGCTGGCTTACGCAGGACCCCCAAACAAGGACTCCAGGAGTTGGAGGGGAAGCCAGAGCCCCCCGGCTGGGCAGCACTCAGTGCCTGCCACTCCCAGGGATGGGGTTGCAAAGTTTGTTAAAGATAGTCTTAGTATGCCTGGCAGCTTTTCTCTGTGTTTTAGTTTGTGTTGATCCTGCCTTCTTAATTTGTGTTAATTGTGCTTTCTTATGTTAATAATGAAGGGGAAGATGTGGGAGTGTGGCCATGGGGGTCGACAAGCCCCATGGTTGGTGATAACAACTGACTCTTAAAGTAGAGACCATCAGGAAAGTAAAGCCTTGAGAGGGAACAAAGAAGGGTGATTCAGGAGACACCTTAAGCAGGGACATGAAGAACAGGAACAGGGACAGGCTAACAGAACAGGGACAAAACAAAAAAGGAATGAATAGGGACAAGCTATCAGAAAAGCGACAAACAAAAAGCAGCGTATGGGAGGGTCTCGCTGGCATAGGCAGGACCCACAAACAAGGACTCCAGGAGTTGGAGGGGCAGCCAGAGCCCCCCAGCTGGGAAGCACTCAGTGCCTGCCTCTCCCAGGGATGGGGTTACAAAGTTTGTTAAAGATGGAATTAGTATGCCTGGCAGTTTTTCTCTGTATTTTAGTTTGTGTTAATAGTGCTTTCTTAATTTGTGTTACTCTTGCTTTCTTAATTTCTGTTAATCGCGCCTTCTTAATTTGGGTTAAACCTGCTTTCTTAATTTGTGTTAATCGAGCTCTTTTATGTTAATAAAGAAGGGGGAGTTGTGGGAGCATGGCCATGGGGGACGACAAGTCCCATGGTTGGTGATAACATCTGACTCTTAAAGATGAGGCATCAGGAAAGTAAAGCCTTGAGAGGGAACAAAGAAGGGTGATTCAGGAGACACCTTAAACAGGGACATGAAGAACAGGAACAGGGACAGGCAAACAGAGCAGGGAGAAACAAAAAACAGCATATGGGAGGGTCCCACTGGCATATGCTAGACCCACAAACAAGGACTCCAGGAGTTGGAGGGGCAGCCAGAGCCCCCCGGCTGGGCAGCACTCGGTGCCTGCCTCTCCCAGGGACGGTTTTACAAAGATTGTTAAAGATAGACTTAGTATGCCTGGCAGTTTTTCTCTGTGTTTTAGTTTGTGCTGATCCTGCCTTCTTAATTTGTGTTAATCGCGCTTTCTTATGTTAATAAAGAAGGGGAAGATGTGGGAGTGTGGCCATGGGGGTCGACAAGATCCATGGTTGGTGATAACATCAGACTCTTAATGATGAGACCATCAGGAAAGTAAAGCCTTGAGAGGGAACAAAGAAGGGTGATTCAGGAGACACCTTAAAAAGGGACATGAAGAACAGGAACAGGGACAGGCTAACAGAGCAGGGAGAAACAAAAAACAGCATATGGGAGGGTCCCACTGGCATATGCTGGACCCACAAACAAGGACTCCAGGAGTTGGAGGGGCAGCCAGAGCCCCCCAGCTGGGCAGCACTCAGTGCCTGCCTCTCCCAGGAATGGGGTTACAAAGTTTTTTAAAGATGGAATTAGTATGCCTGGCAGTTTTTCTCTGTATTTTAGTTTGTGTTAATAGTGCTTTCTTAATTTGTGTTACTCTTGCTTTCTTAATTTCTGTTAATCGCGCCTTCATAATTTGTGTTAAACCTGCTTTCTTAATTTGTGTTAATCGAGCTCTTTTGTGTTAATAAAGAAGGGGGAGATGTGGGAGCATGGCCATGGGGGCCGACAAGTCCCATGGTTGGTGATAACAACCGACTCTTAAAGATGAGGCCATCAGGAAAGTAACGAGCTGAGAGGGAACAAAGAAGGGTGATTCAGGAGACACCTTAAACAGGGACATGAAGAACAGGAACAGGGACAGGCTAACAGAGCAGGGAGAAACATAAATCAGCATATGGGAGGGTCCCACTGGCATAGGCAGGACCCACAAACAAGGACTCCAGGAGTTGGAGGGGCAGCCAGAGCCCCCCAGCTGGGCAGCACTCAGTGCCTGCCTCTCCCAGGGACGGGGTTACAAAGTTTGTTAAAGATGGAATTAGTATGCCTGGCAGTTTTTCTCTGTATTTTAGTTTGTGTTAATAGTGCTTTCTTAATTTGTGTTACTCTTGCTTTCTTAATATCTGTTAATCGCGCCTTCTTCATTTGTGTTAAACCTGCTTTCTTAATTTGTGTTAATCGAGCTCTTTTATGTTAATAAAGGAGGGGGAGATGTGGGAGCCTGGCCATGGGGTTAGACAAGCCCCATGGTTGGTGATAAGATCTGACTAATAAAGTAGAGACCATCAGGAAAGTAAAGCCTTGAGAGGGAACAAAGAAGGGTGATTCAGGAGACACCTTAAACAGGGACATGAAGAACAGGAACAGGGATAGTCTAACAGAACAGGGAGAAACATAAATCAGCATATGGGAGGGTCCCACTGGCATAGGCAGGACCCAAAAACAAGGAGTCCAGGAGTTGGAGGGGCAGCCAGAGCCCCCCGGCTGGGCAGCACTCAGTGCCTGCCTCTCCCAGGGATGGTTTTACAAAGATTGTTAAAGATAGACTTAGTATGCCTGGCAGTTTTTCTCTGTGTTTTAGTTTGTTTTGATCCTGCCTTCTTAATTTGTGTTAATTGCGCTTTCTTATGTTAATAAAGAAGGGGAAGATGTGGGAGTGTGGCAATGGGGGTAGACAAGCCCCATGGTTGGTGATAACATCGGACTCTTAAGGATGAGACCATCAGGAATTTAAAGAGTTGAGAGGGAACAAAGAAGGGTGATTCAGGTGACACCTTCTTGTCTGGGGTGGCTTGTTCTCCAGCCATTAATGCATGGAAGTGGCTGGGTGTTTGCTGTTGCCGGGCAAAGTTGTTGACCAATGACTAGTTAGTGGAAAGGTACTGCTGTGAGGCGGAAGTTATAGGAAGGGAGCCTTTCCTGAATAAGGGATAGAATGAAGTTGTGCCCTCACTCTGAGAGATGAAGTTATGCCCTCAGTAAGAGAGAGTTCAAGTTATGTCATCAATAAAGAGGTAGCAGTTACAGATCCTGAAAGAACCCCGTTCTCCGTGCGGTCTTTACGCCACAAATCGCCCCCCAACAGGGACAAGAAAACGAACAGGGACGAGAAGAAAACAAACAGGGACATGAAGAACAGGAACAGGGACAGGCTAACAGAACAGGGACAAAAACAAAAAAGGAATGAATAGGGACAGGCAAACGGAACAGGAAAAAGAAAAAAAAAAGGAATGAATAGGTACAGGCTAACAGAACAGGGACGAACAAAAAGAGCTTATGGGAGGGTCACGCTGGCTTACGCAGGACCCACAAACAAGGACTCCAGGAGTTGGAGGGGCAGCCAGAGCCCCCCGGCTGGGCAGCACTCAGTGCCTGCCTCTCCCAGGGATGGGGTTACAAAGTTTGTTAAAGATAGAATTAGTATGCCTGGCAGTTTTTCTCTGTGTTTTAGTTTGTGTTGATCCTGCCTTCTTAATTTGTGTTAATCGCGCTTTCTTATGTTAATAAAGAAGGGGAAGAAGTGGGAGTGTGGCCATGGGGGTCGACAAGCCCCATGGTTGGTGATAACATCAGACTCTTAATGATGAGACCATCAGGAAAGTAAAGCCTTGAGAGGGAACAAAGAAGGGTGATTCAGGAGACACCTTAAACAGGGACATGAAGAACAGGAACAGGGACAGGCTAACAGAGCAGGGAGAAACAAAAAAGAGCATATGGGAGGGTCCCACTGGCATAGGCAGGACCCACAAACAAGGACTCCAGGAGTTGGAGGGGCAGCCAGAGCCCCCGAGCTGGGCAGCACTCAGTGCCTGCCTCTCCCAGGGATGAGGTTGCAAAGTTTGTTAAACATAGACTTAGTATGCCTGGCAGTTTTTCTCTGTGTTTTAGTTTGTGTTGATCCTGCCTTCTTAATTTGTGTTAATCGCGCCTTCTTAATTTGTGTTAAACCTGCTTTCTTAATTTGTGTTAATCGAGCTCTTTTATGTTAATAAAGAAGGGGAAGATGTGGGAGTGTGGCCATGGGGGTCGACAGGCCCCATGGTTGGTAATAACATCCGACTCTTAAGGATGAGACCATCAGGAAAGAAAGCCTTGAGAGGGAACAAAGAAGGGTGATTCAGGGGACACCTTAAACAGGGACATGAAGAACAGGAACAGGGATAGTCTAACAGAACAGGGACAAAAACAAAAAAGGAATGAATAGGGACAGGCTATCAGAACAGGGACAAACAAAAAACAGCGTATGGGAGGGTCTCGCTGGCATAGGCAGGACCCACAAACAAGGACTCCAGGAGTTGGAGGGGCAGCCAGAGCCCCCCGGCTGGGCAGCACTCAGTGCCTGCCTCTCCCAGGGATGGTTTTACAAAGGTTGTTAAACATAGACTTAGTATGCCTGGCAGTTTTTCTCTGTGTTTTAGTTTGTGTTGATCCTGCCTTCTTAATTTGTGTTAATCGCGCTTTCTTATGTTAATAAAGAAGGGGGAGATGTGGGAGTGTGGCCATGGGGGTCGACAGGCCCCATGGTTGGTGATAACATCCGACTCTTAAAGATGAGGCCATCAGGAATTTAAAGAGTTGAGAGGGAACAAAGAAGGGTGATTCAGGTGACACCTTCTTGTCTGGGGTGGCTAGTTCTCCAGCCATTAATGCATGGAAGTGGCTGGGTGTTTGCTGTTGCCGGGCAAAGTTGTTGACCAATGACTAGTTAGTGGAAAGGTACTGCTGTGAGGCAGAAATTATAGGAAGGGAGCCTTTCCTGAATAAGGGATAGAATGAAGTTGTGCCCTCACTCTGAGAGATGAAGTTATGCCCTCAATAAGAGAGAGTTCAAGTTATGTCATCAAAAAAAAAGGTAGCAGTTACAGATCCTGAAAGAACCCCGGTGTCCGTGCGGTCTTTACGCCACAAATCGCCCCCCAACAGGGACAAGAAAACGAACAGGGACGAGAAGAAAACAAACAGGGACATGAAGAACAGGAACAGGGACAGGCTAACAGAACAGGGACAAAAACAAAAAAGGAATTAATAGGGACAGGCAAATGGAACAGGGACAAAAACAGAAAAGGAATGATCAGGTACAGGCTAACAGAACAGGGATGACCAAAAAGAGCTTATGGGAGGGTCACGGTGGTGTACGCAGGACCCCCAAACAAGGACTCCAGGAGTTGGAGGGGCAGCCAGAGCCCCCCGGCTGGGCAGCACTCAGTGCCTGCCTCTCCCAGGGATGGGGTTACAAAGTTTGTTAAAGATGGAATTAGTATGCCTGGCAGTTTTTCACTGTGTTTTAGTTTGTGTTGATCCTGCCTTCTTAATTTGTGTTAATCGCGCTTTCTTATGTTAATAAAGAAGGGGAAGATGTGGGAGTGTGGCCATGGGGGTCGACAAGTCCCATGGTTGGTGATAACATCCGACTCTTAAAGATGAGGCCATCAGGAAAGGAAAGCCTTGAGAGGGAACAAAGAAAGGTGATTCAGGAGACACCTTAACCAGGGACATGAAGAACAGGAATAGGGATAGTCTAACAGAACAGGGAGGAAAACAAAAAAGGAATGAATAGGGACATGCTATCAGAACAGGGACAAACAAAAAACAGCATATGGGAGGGTCTCGCTGGCATAGGCAGGACCCACAAACAAGGACTCCAGGAGTTGGAGGGGCAGCCAGAGCCCCCCAGCTGGGAAGCACTCAGTGCCTGCCTCTCCCAGGGATGGGGTTACAAAGTTTGTAAAAGATGGAATTAGTATGCCTGGCAGTTTTTCTCTGTGTTTTAGTTTGTGTTAATAGTGCTTTCTTAATTTGTGTTACTCTTGCTTTCTTAATTTCTGTTAATCGCGCCTTCTTAATTTGTGTTAAACCTGCTTTCTTAATTTGTGTTAATCGAGCTCTTTTATGTTAATAAAGAAGGGGGAGATGTGGGAGCATGGCCATGGGGGTCCACAAGTCCCATGGTTGGTGATAACATCCAACTCTTAAAGATGAGGCCATCAGGAAAGTAAACCCTTGAGAGGGAACAAAGAAGGGTGATTCAGGTGACACCTTAAACAGGGACATGAAGAACAGGAACAGGGACAGGCTAACAGAGCAGGGAGAAAGAAAAAAGGAATGAATAGGGACAGGCTATCAGAACAGGGACAAACAAAAAACAGCGTATGGGAGGGTCCCACTGGCATAGGCAGGACCCACAAACAAGGACTCCAGGAGTTGGAGGGGCAGCCAGAGCCCCCCGGCTGGGCAGCACTCAGTGCCTGCCTCTCCCAGGGATGGTTTTACGAAGATTTTTAAAGATAGACTTAGTATGCCTGGCAGTTTTTCTCTGTGTTTTAGTTTGTGTTGATCCTGCTTTCTTAATTTGTGTTAATTGCGCTTTCTTATGTTAATAAAGAAGGGGAAGATGTGGGAGTGTGGCCATGGGGGTCGACAAGCCCCATGGTTGGTGATCACATCCTACTATTAAAGTAGAGACCATCAGGAAAGTAAAGCCTTGAGAGGGAACAAAGAAGGGTGATTCAGGAGACACCTTAAGCAGGGACATGAAGAACAGGAACAGGGATAGTCTAACAGAACAGGGAGGAAAACAAAAAAGGAATGAATAGGGACAGGCTATCAGAACAGGGACAAACAAAAAACAGCGTATGGGAGGGTCTCGCTGGCATAGGCAGGACCTACAAACAAGGACTCCAGGAGTTGGAGGGGCAGCCAGAGCCCCCCGGCTGGGCAGTACTCAGTGCCTGCCTCTCCCAGGGATGGGGTTACAAAGTTTGTTAAAGATGGTATTAGTATGCCTGGCCGTTTTTCTCTGTATTTTAGTTTGTGTTAATAGTTCTTTCTCAATTTGTGTTACCTTTCCTTTCTTATTTTCTGTTAATCGCGCCTTCATAATTTGTGTTAAACCTGCTTTCTTAATTTGTGTTAATCAAGCTCTTTTATGTTAATAAAGAAGGGGGAGTTGTGGGAGCATGGCCATGGGGGTCGACAAGTCCCATGGTTGGTGATAACATCCGACTCTTAAAGATGAGGCCATCAGGAAAGTAAAGCCTTGAGAGGGAACAAAGAAGGGTGATTCAGGAGACACCTTAAACAGGGACATGAAGAACAGGAACAGGGATAGTCTAATAGAACAGGGACGAAAACAAAAAAGTAATGAATAGGGACAGGCTATCAGAACAGGGACAAACAAAAAACAGCATATGGGAGGGTCTCGCTGGCATAGGCAGGACCCACAAACAAGGACTCCAGGAGTTGGAGGGGCAGCCAGAGCCCCCCGGCTGGGCAGCACTCAGTGCCTGCCTCTCCCAGGGATGGGGTTGCAAAGTTTGTGGAAGATAGACTTAGTATGCCTGGCAGTTTTTCTCTGTGTTTTAGTTTGTGCTGATCCTGCCTTCTTAATTTGTGTTAATCGCGCTTTCTTAAGTTAATAAAGAAGGGGAAGATGTGGGAGTGTGGCCATGGGGGTCGACAAGCCCCATGGTTGGTGATCACATCCGACTCTTAAGGATGAGACCATCAGGAATTTAAAGAGTTGAGAGGGAACAAAGAAGGGTGATTCAGGTGACACCTTGTTGTCTGGGGTAGCTTGTTCTACAGCCATTAAAGCATGGAAGTTGCTGGGTGTTTGCTGTTGCCGGGCAAAGTTGTTGACCAATGACTAGTTAGTGGAAAGGTACTGCTGTGAGGTGGAAGTTATAGGAAGGGAGCCTTTCCTGAATAAGGGATAGAATGAAGTTGTGCCCTCACTCTGAGAGATGAAGTTATGCCCTCAGTAAGAGAGAGTTCAAGTTATGTCATCAATAATGAGGTAGCAGTTACAGATCCTGAAAGAACCCCGGTGTCCGTGCGGTCTTTACGCCACAAATCGCCCCCCAACAGGGACATGAAAACGAACAGGGACGAGAAGAATACAAACAGGGACATGAAGAAGAGGAACAGGGACAGGCAAACAGCACAGGGACAAAAACAAAAAAGGAATGAATAGGGACAGGCAAACGGAACAGGGACAAAAACAGAAAAGGAATGATCAGGTACAGGCTAACAGAACAGGGATGACCAAAAAGAGCATATGGGAGGGTCACGATGGTTTACGCAGGACCCCCAAACAAGGACTCCAGGAGTTGGAGGGGCAGCCAGAGCCCCCCGGCTGGGCAGCACTCAGTGCCTGCCTCTCCCAGGGATGGGGTTACAAAGTTTGTTAAAGATGGAATTAGTATGCCTGGCAGTTTTTCTCTGTATTTTAGTTTGTGTTAATAGTGCTTTCTTAATTTGTGTTACTCTTGCTTTCTTAATTTCTGTTAATCGCGCCTTCTTAATTTGTGTTAAACCTGCTTTCTTAATTTGTGTTAATCGAGCTCTTTTATGTTAATAAAGGAGGGGGAGATGTGGGAGCCTGGCCATGGGGTTAGACAAGCCCCATGGTTGGTGATAAGATCTGACTAATAAAGTAGAGACGTTGAGGAAAGTAAAGCCTTGAGAGGGAACAAAGTAGGGTGATTCAGGAGACACCTTAAACAGGGACTTGAAGAACAGGAACTGGGATAGTCTAACAGAACAGGGACGAAAAAAAAAAAGTAATGAATAGGGACAGGCTATCAGAACAGGGACAAACAAAAAACAGCGTATGGGAGGGTCTCACTGGCATATGCTGGACCCCCAAACAAGGACTCCAGGAGTTGGAGGGGCAGCCAGAGCCCCCCGGCTGGGCAGCACTCAGTGCCTGCCTCTCCCAGGGATGGGGTTACAAAGTTTGTTAAAGATGGAATTAGTATGCCTGGCCGTTTTTCTCTGTATTTTAGTTTGTGTTAATAGTTCTTTCTCAATTTGTGTTACTTTTCCTTTCTTATTTTCTATTAATCGCGCCTTCTTAATTTGTGTTAAACCTGCTTTCTTAATTTGTGTTAATCAAGATCTTTTATGTTAATAAAGAAGGGGGAGATGTGGGAGCATGGCCATGGGGGTCGACAAGTCCCATGGTTGGTGATAACATCCGACTCTTAAAGATGAGGCCATCAGGAAAGTAACGAGTTGAGAGGGAACAAAGAAGGGTGATTCAGGAGACACCTTAAACAGGGACATGAAGAACAGGAACAGGGACAGGCTAACAGAGCAGGGAGAAACAAAAAACAGCATATGGGAGGGTCCCACTGGCATAGGCAGGACCCACAAACAAGGACTCCAGGAGTTGGAGGGGCAGCCAGAGCCCCCTGGCTGGGCAGTACTAAGTGCCTGCCTCTCCCAGGGATGGTTTTACAAAGATTGTTAAAGATAGACTTAGTATGCCTGGCAGTTTTTCTCTGTGTTTTAGTTTGTGTTGATCCTGCCTTCTTAATTTGTGTTAATCGCGCTTTCTTAAGTTAATAAAGAAGGGGAAGATGTGGGAGTGTGGCCATGGGGGTCGACAGGCCCCATGGTTGGTAATAACATCCGACTGTTAAGGATGAGACCATCAGGAATTTAAAGAGTTGAGAGGGAACAAAGAAGGGTGATTCAGGTGACACCTTGTTGTCTGGGGTGGCTTGTTCTCCAGCCATTAAAGCATGGAAGTTGCTGGGTGTTTGCTGTTGCCGGGCAAAGTTGTTGACCAATGACTAGTTAGTGGAAAGGTACTGCTGTGAGGCGGAAATTATAGGAAGGGAGCCTTTCCTGAATAAGGGATAGAATGAAGTTGTGCCCTCACTCTGAGAGATGAAGTTATGCCCTCAGTAAGAGAGAGTTCAAGTTATGTCGTCAATAAAGAGGTAGCAGTTACAGATCCTGAAAGAACCCCGTTGTCCGTGCGGTCTTTACGCCACAAATCGAACCCCAACAGGGACATGAAAACGAACAGGGACAAGAAGAAAACAAACAGGGAAATGAAGAACAGGAACAGGGACAGGCTAACAGAACAGGGACAAAAACAAAAAAGGAATGAATAGGGACAGGCAAACGGAACAGGGACAAAAACAGAAAAGGAATGAATAAGGACAGGCTAACAGAACAGGGACGAACAAAAAGAGCTTATGGGAGGGTCACGCTGGCTTACGCAGGACCCCCAAACAAGGACTCCAGGAGTTGGAGGGGCAGCCAGAGCCCCCCGGCTGGGCAGCACTCAGTGCCTGCCTCTCCCAGGGATGGTTTCACAAAGATTGTTAAAGATAGACTTAGTATGACTGGCAGCTTTTCTCTGTGTTTTAGTTTGTGTTGATCCTGCCTTCTTAATTTGTGTTAATCGCGCTTTCTTAAGTTAATGAAGAAGGGGAAGATGTGGGAGTGTGGCCATGGGCGTCGACAAGTCCCATGGTTGGTGATAACATCCAACTCTTAAAGATGAGGCCATCAGGAAAGTAAAGAGTTGAGAGGGAACAAAGAAGGGTGATTCAGGAGACACCTTAAACAGGGACATGAAGAACAGGAACAGGGACAGGCTAACAGAGCAGGGAGAAACAAAAAACAGCATATGGGAGGGTCCCACTGGCATAGGCAGGACCCACAAACAAGGACTCCAGGAGTTGGAGGGGCAGCCAGAGCCCCCCAGCTGGGCAGCACTCAGTGCCTGCCTCTCCCAGGGATGGGGTTACAAAGTTTGTAAAAGATGGAATTAGTATGCCTGGCAGTTTTTCTCTGTGTTTTAATTTGTGTTAATAGTGCTTTCTTAATTTGTGTTACTCTTGCTTTCTTAATTTCTCTTAATCGCGCCTTCTTAATTTGTGTTAAACCTGCTTTCTTAATTTGTGTTAATTGAGCTCTTTTATGTTAATAAAGAAGGGGGAGATGTGGGAGCATGGCCATGGGGGTCCACAAGTCCCATGGATGGTGATAACATCCGACTCTTAAAGATGAGGCCATCAGGAAAGTAAACCCTTGAGAGGGAACAAAGAAGGGTGATTCAGGAGACACCTTAAACAGGGACATGAAGAACAGGAACAGGGACAGGCTAACAGAGCAGGGAGAAACAAAAAACAGCATATGGGAGGGTCCCACTGGCATAGGCAGGACCCACAAACAAGGACTCCAGGAGTTGGAGGGGCAGCCAGAGCCCCCCGGCTGGGCAGCACTCAGTGCCTGCCTCTCCCAGGGATGGTTTTACGAAGATTTTTAAAGATAGACTTAGTATGCCTGGCAGTTTTTCTCTGTGTTTTAGTTTGTGTTGATCCTGCTTTCTTAATTTGTGTTAATCGCGCTTTCGTATGTTAATAAAGAAGGGGAAGATGTGGGAGTGTGGCCATGGGGGTCGACAAGCCCCATGGTTGGTGATCACATCCGACTATTAAAGTAGAGACCATCAGGAAAGTAAAGCCTTGAGAGGGAACAAAGAAGGGTGATTCAGGAGACACCTTAAGCAGGGACATGAAGAACAGGAACAGGGATAGTCTAACAGAACAGGGACAAAAACAAAAAAGGAATGAATAGGGACAGGCTATCAGAACAGGGACAAACAAAAAACAGCGTATGGGAGGGTCTCGCTGGCATAGGCAGGACCCACAAACAAGGACTCCAGGAGTTGGAGGGGCAGCCAGAGCCCCCCAGCTGGGAAGCACTCAGTGCCTGCCTCTCCCAGGGATGGGGTTACAAAGTTTGTTAAAGATGGAATTAGTATGCCTGGCCGTTTTTCTCTGTATTTTAGTTTGTGTTAATAGTTCTTTCTCAATTTGTGTTACCTTTCCTTTCTTATTTTCTGTTAATCGCGCCTTCATAATTTGTGTTAAACCTGCTTTCTTAATTTGTGTTAATCAAGCTCTTTTATGTTAATAAAGAAGGGGGAGTTGTGGGAGCATGGCCATGGGGGTCGACAAGTCCCATGGTTGGTGATAACATCCGACTCTTAAAGATGAGGCCATCAGGAAAGTAAAGCCTTGAGAGGGAACAAAGAAGGGTGATTCAGGAGACACCTTAAACAGGGACATGAAGAACAGGAACAGGGATAGTCTAATAGAACAGGGACGAAAACAAAAAAGTAATGAATAGGGACAGGCTATCAGAACAGGGACAAACAAAAAACAGCATATGGGAGGGTCTCGCTGGCATAGGCAGGACCCACAAACAAGGACTCCAGGAGTTGGAGGGGCAGCCAGAGCCCCCCGGCTGGGCAGCACTCAGTGCCTGCCTCTCCCAGGGATGGGGTTGCAAAGTTTGTGGAAGATAGACTTAGTATGCCTGGCAGTTTTTCTCTGTGTTTTAGTTTGTGCTGATCCTGCCTTCTTAATTTGTGTTAATCGCGCTTTCTTAAGTTAATAAAGAAGGGGAAGATGTGGGAGTGTGGCCATGGGGGTCGACAAGCCCCATGGTTGGTGATCACATCCGACTCTTAAGGATGAGACCATCAGGAATTTAAAGAGTTGAGAGGGAACAAAGAAGGGTGATTCAGGTGACACCTTGTTGTCTGGGGTAGCTTGTTCTACAGCCATTAAAGCATGGAAGTTGCTGGGTGTTTGCTGTTGCCGGGCAAAGTTGTTGACCAATGACTAGTTAGTGGAAAGGTACTGCTGTGAGGTGGAAGTTATAGGAAGGGAGCCTTTCCTGAATAAGGGATAGAATGAAGTTGTGCCCTCACTCTGAGAGATGAAGTTATGCCCTCAGTAAGAGAGAGTTCAAGTTATGTCATCAATAATGAGGTAGCAGTTACAGATCCTGAAAGAACCCCGGTGTCCGTGCGGTCTTTACGCCACAAATCGCCCCCCAACAGGGACATGAAAACGAACAGGGACGAGAAGAATACAAACAGGGACATGAAGAAGAGGAACAGGGACAGGCAAACAGCACAGGGACAAAAACAAAAAAGGAATGAATAGGGACAGGCAAACGGAACAGGGACAAAAACAGAAAAGGAATGATCAGGTACAGGCTAACAGAACAGGGATGACCAAAAAGAGCATATGGGAGGGTCACGATGGTTTACGCAGGACCCCCAAACAAGGACTCCAGGAGTTGGAGGGGCAGCCAGAGCCCCCCGGCTGGGCAGCACTCAGTGCCTGCCTCTCCCAGGGATGGGGTTACAAAGTTTGTTAAAGATGGAATTAGTATGCCTGGCAGTTTTTCTCTGTATTTTAGTTTGTGTTAATAGTGCTTTCTTAATTTGTGTTACTCTTGCTTTCTTAATTTCTGTTAATCGCGCCTTCTTAATTTGTGTTAAACCTGCTTTCTTAATTTGTGTTAATCGAGCTCTTTTATGTTAATAAAGGAGGGGGAGATGTGGGAGCCTGGCCATGGGGTTAGACAAGCCCCATGGTTGGTGATAAGATCTGACTAATAAAGTAGAGACGTTGAGGAAAGTAAAGCCTTGAGAGGGAACAAAGTAGGGTGATTCAGGAGACACCTTAAACAGGGACTTGAAGAACAGGAACTGGGATAGTCTAACAGAACAGGGACGAAAAAAAAAAAGTAATGAATAGGGACAGGCTATCAGAACAGGGACAAACAAAAAACAGCGTATGGGAGGGTCTCGCTGGCATATGCTGGACCCCCAAACAAGGACTCCAGGAGTTGGAGGGGCAGCCAGAGCCCCCCGGCTGGGCAGCACTCAGTGCCTGCCTCTCCCAGGGATGGGGTTACAAAGTTTGTTAAAGATGGAATTAGTATGCCTGGCCGTTTTTCTCTGTATTTTAGTTTGTGTTAATAGTTCTTTCTCAATTTGTGTTACTTTTCCTTTCTTATTTTCTATTAATCGCGCCTTCTTAATTTGTGTTAAACCTGCTTTCTTAATTTGTGTTAATCAAGATCTTTTATGTTAATAAAGAAGGGGGAGATGTGGGAGCATGGCCATGGGGGTCGACAAGTCCCATGGTTGGTGATAACATCCGACTCTTAAAGATGAGGCCATCAGGAAAGTAACGAGTTGAGAGGGAACAAAGAAGGGTGATTCAGGAGACACCTTAAACAGGGACATGAAGAACAGGAACAGGGACAGGCTAACAGAGCAGGGAGAAACAAAAAACAGCATATGGGAGGGTCCCACTGGCGTAGGCAGGACCCACAAACAAGGACTCCAGGAGTTGGAGGGGCAGCCAGAGCCCCCTGGCTGGGCAGTACTAAGTGCCTGCCTCTCCCAGGGATGGTTTTACAAAGATTGTTAAAGATAGACTTAGTATGCCTGGCAGTTTTTCTCTGTGTTTTAGTTTGTGTTGATCCTGCCTTCTTAATTTGTGTTAATCGCGCTTTCTTAAGTTAATAAAGAAGGGGAAGATGTGGGAGTGTGGCCATGGGGGTCGACAGGCCCCATGGTTGGTAATAACATCCGACTGTTAAGGATGAGACCATCAGGAATTTAAAGAGTTGAGAGGGAACAAAGAAGGGTGATTCAGGTGACACCTTGTTGTCTGGGGTGGCTTGTTCTCCAGCCATTAAAGCATGGAAGTTGCTGGGTGTTTGCTGTTGCCGGGCAAAGTTGTTGACCAATGACTAGTTAGTGGAAAGGTACTGCTGTGAGGCGGAAATTATAGGAAGGGAGCCTTTCCTGAATAAGGGATAGAATGAAGTTGTGCCCTCACTCTGAGAGATGAAGTTATGCCCTCAGTAAGAGAGAGTTCAAGTTATGTCGTCAATAAAGAGGTAGCAGTTACAGATCCTGAAAGAACCCCGTTGTCCGTGCGGTCTTTACGCCACAAATCGAACCCCAACAGGGACATGAAAACGAACAGGGACAAGAAGAAAACAAACAGGGAAATGAAGAACAGGAACAGGGACAGGCTAACAGAACAGGGACAAAAACAAAAAAGGAATGAATAGGGACAGGCAAACGGAACAGGGACAAAAACAGAAAAGGAATGAATAAGGACAGGCTAACAGAACAGGGACGAACAAAAAGAGCTTATGGGAGGGTCACGCTGGCTTACGCAGGACCCCCAAACAAGGACTCCAGGAGTTGGAGGGGCAGCCAGAGCCCCCCGGCTGGGCAGCACTCAGTGCCTGCCTCTCCCAGGGATGGTTTCACAAAGATTGTTAAAGATAGACTTAGTATGACTGGCAGCTTTTCTCTGTGTTTTAGTTTGTGTTGATCCTGCCTTCTTAATTTGTGTTAATCGCGCTTTCTTAAGTTAATGAAGAAGGGGAAGATGTGGGAGTGTGGCCATGGGCGTCGACAAGTCCCATGGTTGGTGATAACATCCAACTCTTAAAGATGAGGCCATCAGGAAAGTAAAGAGTTGAGAGGGAACAAAGAAGGGTGATTCAGGAGACACCTTAAACAGGGACATGAAGAACAGGAACAGGGACAGGCTAACAGAGCAGGGAGAAACAAAAAACAGCATATGGGAGGGTCCCACTGGCATAGGCAGGACCCACAAACAAGGACTCCAGGAGTTGGAGGGGCAGCCAGAGCCCCCCAGCTGGGCAGCACTCAGTGCCTGCCTCTCCCAGGGATGGGGTTACAAAGTTTGTAAAAGATGGAATTAGTATGCCTGGCAGTTTTTCTCTGTGTTTTAATTTGTGTTAATAGTGCTTTCTTAATTTGTGTTACTCTTGCTTTCTTAATTTCTCTTAATCGCGCCTTCTTAATTTGTGTTAAACCTGCTTTCTTAATTTGTGTTAATCGAGCTCTTTTATGTTAATAAAGAAGGGGGAGATGTGGGAGCATGGCCATGGGGGTCCACAAGTCCCATGGATGGTGATAACATCCGACTCTTAAAGATGAGGCCATCAGGAAAGTAAACCCTTGAGAGGGAACAAAGAAGGGTGATTCAGGAGACACCTTAAACAGGGACATGAAGAACAGGAACAGGGACAGGCTAACAGAGCAGGGAGAAACAAAAAACAGCATATGGGAGGGTCCCACTGGCATAGGCAGGACCCACAAACAAGGACTCCAGGAGTTGGAGGGGCAGCCAGAGCCCCCCGGCTGGGCAGCACTCAGTGCCTGCCTCTCCCAGGGATGGTTTTACGAAGATTTTTAAAGATAGACTTAGTATGCCTGGCAGTTTTTCTCTGTGTTTTAGTTTGTGTTGATCCTGCTTTCTTAATTTGTGTTAATCGCGCTTTCTTATGTTAATAAAGAAGGGGAAGATGTGGGAGTGTGGCCATGGGGGTCGACAAGCCCCATGGTTGGTGATCACATCCGACTATTAAAGTAGAGACCATCAGGAAAGTAAAGCCTTGAGAGGGAACAAAGAAGGGTGATTCAGGAGACACCTTAAGCAGGGACATGAAGAACAGGAACAGGGATAGTCTAACAGAACAGGGACAAAAACAAAAAAGGAATGAATAGGGACAGGCTATCAGAACAGGGACAAACAAAAAACAGCGTATGGGAGGGTCTCGCTGGCATAGGCAGGACCCACAAACAAGGACTCCAGGAGTTGGAGGGGCAGCCAGAGCCCCCCAGCTGGGAAGCACTCAGTGCCTGCCTCTCCCAGGGATGGGGTTACAAAGTTTGTTAAAGATGGAATTAGTATGCCTGGCAGTTTTTCTCTGTATTTTAATTTGTGTTAATAGTGCTTTTTTAATTTGTGTTACTCTTGCTTTCTTAATTTCTGTTAATCGCGCCTTCTTAATTTGTGTTAAACTTGCTTTCTTAATTTGTGTTAATCGAGCTCTCTTATGTTAATAAAGAAGGGGGAGATGTGGGAGCGTGGCCATGGGGGTCGACAAGTCCCATGGTTGGTGATCACATCCGACTCTTAAAGATGAGACCATCAGGAATTTAAAGAGCTGAGAGGGAACAAAGAAGGGTGATTCAGGTGACACCTTAAGCAGGGACATGAAGAACAGGAACAGGGATAGTCTAACAGAACAGGGACAAAAACAAAAAAGGAATGAATAGGGACAGGCTATCAGAACAGGGACAAACAAAAAACAGCGTATGGGAGGGTCTCGCTGGCATAGGCAGGACCCACAAACAAGGACTCCAGGAGTTGGAGGGGCAGCCAGAGCCCCCCAGCTGGGAAGCACTCAGTGCCTGCCTCTCCCAGGGATGGGGTTACAAAGTTTGTTAAAGATGGAATTAGTATGCCTGGCAGTTTTTCTCTGTATTTTAATTTGTGTTAATAGTGCTTTTTTAATTTGTGTTACTCTTGCTTTCTTAATTTCTGTTAATCGCGCCTTCTTAATTTGTGTTAAACCTGCTTTCTTAATTTGTGTTAATCGAGCTCTTTTATGTTAATAAAGAAGGGGGAGATGTGGGAGCCTGGCCATGGGGGTCGACAAGTCCCATGGTTGGTGATAACAACCCACTCTTAAAGATGAGGCCATCAGGAAAGTAAAGAGTTGAGAGGGAACAAAGAAGGGTGATTCAGGAGACACCTTAAACAGGGACATGAAGAACAGGAACAGGGACAGGCTAACAGAGCAGGGAGAAACAAAAAACAGCATATGGGAGGGTCCCACTGGCATATGCTGGACCCACAAACAAGGACTCCAGGAGTTGGAGGTGCAGCCAGAGCCCCCCGGCTGGGCAGCACTCAGTGCCTGCCTCTCCCAGGGATGGTTTTACAAAGATTGTTAAAGATAGACTTAGTATGCCTGGCAGTTTTTCTCTGTGTTTTAGTTTGTGTTGATCCTGCCTTCTTAATTTGTGTTAATCGCGCTTTCTTATGTTAATAAAGAAGGGGAAGATGTGGGAGTGTGGCAATGGGGGTCCTCAAGCCCCATGGTTGGTGATAACATCCGACTCTTAAGGATGAGACCATCAGGAATTTAAAGAGTTGAGAGGGAACAAAGAAGGGTGATTCAGGTGACACCTTCTTGTCTGGGGTTGCTAGTTCTCCAGCCATTAATGCATGGAAGTGGCTGGGTGTTTGCTGTTGCCGGGCATAGTTATTGACTAATGACTAGTTAGTGGAAAGGTACTGCTGTGAGGCGGAAGTTATAGGAAGGGAGCCTTTCCTGAATAAGGGATAGAATGAAGTTGTGCCCTCACTCTGAGAGATGAAGTTATGCCCTCAGTAAGAGAGAGTTCAAGTTATGTCATCAATAAAGAGGTAGCAGTTACAGATCCTGAAAGAACCCCGTTGTCCGTGCGGTCTTTATGCCACAAATCGCCCCCCAACAGGGACATGAAAACGAACAGGGACGAGAAAAAAACAAACAGGGACATGAAGAAGAGGAACAGGGACAGGCTAACAGAACAGGGACAAAAACAAAAAAGGAATGAATAGGGACAGGCAAACGGAACAGGGACAAAAACAGAAAAGGAATGAATAGGTACAGGCTAACAGAACAGGGACGAAAAAAAAGAGCGTATGGGAGGGTCACGCTGGCTTACGCAGGACCCACAAACAAGGACTCCAGGAGTTGGAGGGGCAGCCAGAGCCCCCCGGCTGGGCAGCACTCAGTGCCTGCCTCTCCCAGGGATGGGGTTGCAAAGTTTGTTAAAGATAGTCTTAGTATGCCTGGCAGATTTTCTCTGTGTTTTAGTCTGTGTTGATCCTGCCTTCTTAATTTGTGTTAATCGCGCTTTCTTAAGTTAATGAAGAAGGGGAAGATGTGGGAGTGTGGCCATGGGGGTCGGCAAGCCCCATGGTTGGTGATAACATCCGACTCTTAAGGATGAGACCATCAGGAATTTAAAGAGCTGAGAGGGAACAAAGAAGGGTGATTCAGGTGACACCTTAAGCAGGGACATGAAGAACAGGAACAGGGATAGTCTAACAGAACAAGGACAAAAACAAAAAAGGAATGAATAGGGACAGGCTATCAGAACAGGGACAAACAAAAAACAGCGTATGGGAGGGTCTCGCTGGCATAGGCAGGACCCGCAAACAAGGACTCCAGGAGTTGGAGGGGCAGCCAGAGCCCCCCTGCTGGGCAGTACTCAGTGCCTGCCTCTCCCAGGGATGGGGTTACAAAGTTTGTTAAAGATGGAATTAGTATGCCTGGCCGTTTTTCTCTGTATTTTAGTTTGTGTTAATAGTTCTTTCTTAATTTGTGTTACTTTTCCTTTCTTATTTTCTGTTAATCGCGCCTTCTTAATTTGTGTTAAACCTGCTTTCTTAATTTGTGTTAATCAAGCTCTTTTATGTTAATAAAGAAGGGGGAGATGTGGGAGCATGGCCATGGGGGTCGACAAGTCGCATGGTTGGTGATAACATCCCACTCTTAAAGATGAGGCCATCAGGAAAGTAAAGAGTTGAGGGGGAACAAAGAAGGGTGATTCAGGAGACACCTTGTTGTCTGGGGTGGCTTGTTCTCCAGCCATTAAAGCATGGAAGTTGCTGGGTGTTTGGTGTTGCCGGGCAACATGTTGACCAATGACTAGTTAGTGGAAAGGTACTGCTGTGAGGCGGAAGTTATAGGAAGGGAGCCTTTCCTGAATAAGAGATAGAATGAAGTTGTGCCCTCACTCTGAGAGATGAAGTTATGCCTTCAGTAAGAGAGAGTTCAAGTTATGCCATCAATAAAGAGGTAGCAGTTACAGATCCTGAAAGAACCCCGTTGTCCGTGCGGTCTTTACGCCACAAATCGCCCCCCAACAGGGACATGAAAACGAACAGGGACAAGAAGAAAACAAACAGGGACATGAAGAACAGGAACAGGGACAGGCTAACAGCACAGGGACAAAAACAAAAAAGGAATGAATAGGGACAGGCAAACGGAACAGGGACAAAAACAGAAAAGGAATGAATAGGTAGAGGCTAACAGAACAGGGACGAACAAAAAGAGCTTATGGGAGGGTCACGCTGGCTTACGCAGGACCCATAAACAAGGACTCCAGGAGTTGGAGGGGCAGCCAGAGCCCCCCGGCTGGGCAGCACTCAGTGCCTGCCACTCCCAGGGATGGGGTTGCAAAGTTTGTTAAAGATAGTCTTAGTATGCCTGGCAGCTTTATTCTGTGTTTTAGTTTGTGCTGATCCTGCCTTCTTAATTTGTGTTAATCGAGCTCTTTTATGTTAATAAAGAAGGGGGAGATGTGGGAGCGTGGCCATGGGGGTCGACAAGTCCCATGGCTGGTGATAACATCCCACTCTTAAAGATGAGGCCATCAGGAAAGTAAAGCCTTGCGAGGGAACAAAGAAGGGTGATTCAGGAGACACCTTAAGCAGGGACATGAAGAACAGGAACAGGGATAGTCTAACAGAACAGGGACGAAAACAAAAGGGAATGAATAGGGACAGGCTATCGGAACAGGGACAAACAAAAAACAGCGTATGGGAGGGTCCCGCTGGCATAGGCAGGACCCACAAACAAGGACTCCAGGAGTTGGAGGGGCAGCCAGAGCACCCCGGCTGGGCAGCACTCAGTGCCTGCCTCTCCCAGGGATGGTTTACAAAAGTTGTTAAAGATAGACTTAGTATGCCTGGCAGTTTTTCTCTGTGTTTTAGTTTGTGTTGATCCTGCCTTATTAATTTGTGTTAATCGCGCTTTCTTATGTTAATAAAGAAGAAGGAGATGTGGGAGTGTGGCCATGGGGGTCGACTAGCCCCATGGTTGGTGATAACATCCGACTCTTAAAGATGAGGCCATCAGGAAAGTAACGAGTTGAGAGGGAACAAAGAAGGGTGATTCAGGAGACACCTTAAACAGGGACATGAAGAACAGGAACAGGGACAGGCTAACAGAGCAGGGAGAAACAAAAAACAGCATATGGGAGGGTCCCACTGGCATAGGCAGGACCCACAAACAAGGACTCCAGGAGTTGGAGGGGCAGCCAGAGCCCCCTGGCTGGGCAGTACTAAGTGCCTGCCTCTCCCAGGGATGGTTTTACAAAGGTTGTTAAAGATAGACTTAGTATGCCTGGCAGTTTTTCTCTGTGTTTTAGTTTGTGTTGATCCTGCCTTCTTAATTTGTGTTAATCGCGCTTTCTTATGTTAATAAAGAAGGGGAAGATGTGGGAGTGTGGCCATGGGGGTCGACAAGCCCCATGGTTGGTGATCACATCCGACTCTTAAGGATGAGACCATCAGGAATTTAAAGAGTTGAGAGGGAACAAAGAAGGGTGATTCAGGTGACACCTTGTTGTCTGGGGTGGCTTGTTCTACAGCCATTAAAGCATGGAAGTTGCTGGGTGTTTGCTGTTGCCGGGCAAAGTTGTTGACCAATGACTAGTTAGTGGAAAGGTACTGCTGTGAGGTGGAAGTTATAGGAAGGGAGCCTTTCCTGAATAAGGGATAGAATGAAGTTGTGCCCTCACTCTGAGAGATGAAGTTATGCCCTCAGTAAGAGAGAGTTCAAGTTATGTCATCAATAATGAGGTAGCAGTTACAGATCCTGAAAGAACCCCGGTGTCCGTGCGGTCTTTACGCCACAAATCGCCCCCCAACAGGGACATGAAAACGAACAGAGACGAGAAGAATACAAACAGGGACATGAAGAAGAGGAAAAGGGACAGGCAAACAGCACAGGGACAAAAACAAAAAAGGAATGAATAGGGACAGGCAAACGGAACAGGGACAAAAACAGAAAAGGAATGATCAGGTACAGGCTAACAGAACAGGGATGACCAAAAAGAGCATATGGGAGGGTCACGATGGTTTACGCAGGACCCCCAAACAAGGACTCCAGGAGTTGGAGGGGCAGCCAGAGCCCCCCGGCTGGGCAGCACTCAGTGCCTGCCTCTCCCAGGGTTGTGGTTACAAAGTTTGTTAAAGATGGAATTAGTATGCCTGGCAGTTTTTCTCTGTTTTTTAGTTTGTGTTGATCCTGCCTTCTTAATTTGTGTTAATCGCGCTTTCTTATGTTAATAAACAAGGGGAAGATGTGGGAGTGTGGCCATGGGGGTCGACAAGCCCCATGGTTGGTGATAACATCGGACTCTTAAAGATGAAACCATCAGGAAAGTAAAGCCTTGAGAGGGAACAAAGAAGGGTGATTCAGGAGACACCTTAAGCAGGGACATGAAGAACAGGAACAGGGACAGGCTAACAGAACAGGGACAAAAGAAAAAAGGAATGAATAGGGACATGCTATCAGAACAGCGACAAACAAAAAACAGCGTATGGGAGGGTCTCGCTGGCATAGGCAGGACCCACAAACAAGGACTCCAGGAGTTGGAGGGGCAGCCAGAGCCCCCCAGCTGGGCAGCACTCAGTGCCTGCCACTCCCCGCGATGGGGTTGCAAAGTTTGTTAAAGATGGAATTAGTATGCCTGGCAGTTTTTCTCTGTATTTTAGTTTGTGTTAATAGTGCTTTCTTAATTTGTGTTACTCTTGCTTTCTTAATTTCTGTTAATCGCGCCTTCTTAATTTGTGTTAAACCTGCTTTCTTAATTTGTGTTAATCGAGCTCTTTTATGTTAATAAAGAAGGGGGAGATGTGGGAGCATGGCCATGGGGGTCGACAAGTCCCATGGTTGGTGATAACATCCAACTCTTAAATATGAGACCATCAGGAAAGTAAAGCCTTGAGAGGGAATAAAGAAGGGTGATTCAGGAGACACCTTAAGCAGGGACATGAAGAACAGGAACAGGGATAGTCTAACAGAACAGGGACGAAAACAAAAAGGTAATGAATAGGGACAGGCTATCAGAACAGGGACAAACAAAAAACAGCCTATGGGAGGGTCTCGCTGGCATAGGCAGGACCCACAAACAAGGACTCCAGGAGTTGGAGGGGCAGCCAGAGCCCCCCGGCTGGGCAGCAGTCAGTGCCTGCCTCTCCCAGGGATGGTTTTACAAAGATTGTTAAAGATAGACTTAGTATGCCTGGCAGTTTTTCTCTGTGTTTTAGTTTGTGTTGATCCTGCCTTCTTAATTTGTGTTAATCGAGCTCTTTTATGTTAATAAAGAAGGAGGACATGTGGGAGTGTGGCCATGGGGGTCGACAAGCCCCATGGTTGGTGATCACATCCGACTCTTAAAGATGAGACCATCAGGAAAGTAAAGCCTTGAGAGGGAACAAAGAAGGGTGATTCAGGAGACACCTTAAGCAGGGACATGAGGAACAGGAACAGGGATAGTCTAACAGAACAGGGACAAAAACAAAAAGGGAATGAATAGGGACAGGTTATCAGAACAGGGACAAACAAAAAACAGCATATGGGAGGGTCACGCTGGTATAGGCAGGACCCACAAACAAGGACTCCAGGAGTTGCAGAGGCAGCCAGAGCCCCCCGGCTGGGCAGCATTCAGTGCCTGCCTCGCCCAGGGATGGTTTTACAAAGATTGTTAAAGATAGAATTAGTATGCCTGGCAGTTTTTCTCTGTGTTTTAGTTTGTGTTGATCCTGCCTTCTTAATTTGTGTTAATCGCGCTTTCTTATGTTAATAAAGAAGGGGAAGATGTGGGAGTGTGGCCATGGGGGTCGACAAGCCCCATGGTTGGTAATAACATCCGACTCTTAAGGATGAGACCATCAGGAATTTAAAGAGTTGAGAGGGAACAAAGAAGGGTGATTCAGGTGACACCTTGTTGTCTGGGGTGGCTTGTTCTCCAGCCATTAAAGCATGGAAGTTGCTGGGTGTTTGCTGTTACCGGGCAAAGTTGTTGACCAATGACTAGTTAGCGCAAAGGTACTGCTGTGAGGCGGAAATTATAGGAAGGGAGCCTTTCCTGAATAAGGGATAGAATGAAGTTGTGCCCTCACTCTGAGAGATGAAGTTATGCCCTCAGTAAGAGAGAGTTCAAGTTATGTCATCAATAAAGAGGTAGCAGTTACAGATCCTGAAAGAACCCCGTTGTCCGTGCGGTCTTTACGCCACAAATCGCCCCCCAACAGGGACATGAAAACGAACAGGGACGAGAAGAAAACAAACAGGGACATGAAGAACAGGAACAGGGACAGGCTAACAGAACAGGGACAAAAACAAAAAAGGAATGAATAGGTACAGGCTAACAGAACAGGGACGAACAAAAAGAGCGTATGGGAGGGTCTCGCTGGCTTACGCAGGACCCCCAAACAAGGACTCCAGGAGTTGGAGGGGCAGCCAGAGCCCCCCGACTGGGCAGCACTCAGTGCCTGCCTCTCCCAGGGTTGGTTTTACAAAGTTTGTTAAAGATGGAATTAGTATGCCTGGCAGTTTTTATCTGTGTTTTAGTTTGTGCTGATCCTGCCTTCTTAATTTGTGTTAATCGCGCTTTCTTAAGTTAATAAAGAAGGGGAAGATGTGGGAGTGTGGCCATGGGGGTCGACAAGCCCCATGGTTGGTGATCACATCCGACTCTTAAAGATGAGTCCATCAGGAAAGTAAAGCCTTGAGAGGGAACAAAGAAGGGTGATTCAGGAGACAACTTAAGCAGGGACATGAAGAACAGGAACAGGGATAGTCTAACAGAACAGGGACAAAAACAAAAAAGGAATGAATAGGGACAGGCTATCAGAACAGGGACAAACAAAAAACAGCGTATGGGAGGGTCTCGCTGGCATAGGCAGGACCCCCAAACAAGGACTCCAGGAGTTGGAGGGGCAGCCAGAGCCCCCCGGCTGGGCAGCACTCAGTGCCTGCCTCTCCCAGGGTTGTGGTTACAAAGTTTGTTAAAGATGGAATTAGTATGCCTGGCAGTTTTTCTCTGTATTTTAATTTGTGTTAATAGTGCTTTCTTAATTTGTGTTTCTCTAGCTTTCTTAATTTCTGTTAATCGCGCCTTCTTAATTTGGGTTAAACCTGCTTTCTTAATTTGTGTTAATCGAGCTCTTTTATGTAAATAAAGAAGGGGGAGATGTGGGAGCATGGCCATGGGGGTCGACAAGTCCCATGGTTGGTGATAACATCCGACTCTAAAGATGAGGCCATCAGGAAAGGAAAGCCTTGAGAGGGAACAAAGAAGGGTGATTCAGGAGACACCTTAAACAGGGACATGAAGAACAGGAACAGGGACAGGCTAACAGAGCAGGGAGAAACAAAAAACAGCATATGGGAGGGTCCCACTGGCATATGCTGGACCCACAAACAAGGACTCCAGGAGTTGGAGGGGCAGCCAGAGCCCCCCAGCTGGGAAGCACTCAGTGCCTGCCTCTCCCAGGGATGGGGTTACAAAGTTTGTTAAAGATGGAATTAGTATGCCTGGCACTTTTCCTCTGTATTTTAATTTGTGTTGAGTGCTTTCTTAATTTGTGTTTCTCTTGCTTTCTTAATTTCTGTTAATCGCGCCTTCTTAATTTGTGTTAAACCTGCTTTCTTAATTTGTGTTAATCGAGCTCTTTTATGTTAATAAAGAAGGGGGAGATGTGGGAGCATGGCCATGGGGGTCCACAAGCCCTATGGTTGGTGATAACATCCAACTCTTAAAGATGAGGCCATCAGGAAAGTAAAGAGTTGAGAGGGAACAAAGTAGGGTGATTCAGGAGACACCTTAAACAGGGACATGAAGAACAGGAACAGGGATAGTCTAACAGAACAGGG